>NC_071571.1:129389455-129536955 GCF_024509145.1 Vidua macroura
CTTAAGTGAGGATTGCTGTGGGGGTCACTGAGGTGCAATCAGGGGTTGCCATAGGTTTAGATCTCCTTCCAGAAAGCCAGTCTGCAAGCCCAACCACTGGTATTTATTCTTCAGGGGTTAGTTCAGGGAGAGTTCCTGTCTTCTTGATATCTTTGAGCCCTCTCTGGACACTGAGATGTTTGTCTCCATGTGGAAAGAATTCACAGTGCTCCCTTCTGCTCCCACCTCAATCTGCAAGACTGCACCAGGACCACCCCAGTGTATCCCAATCCTTTACCTTCACTGACTGCAGTGCAGTTATTTCTGAGAAGATATGTACAAGTTTCTTTGTCCTGACTAGTTCTGAGTTTATGGATTTCTTTTTCTTCTTAGTCTGTCTCTTGGTGAGGTCCTATGTATTTTGTACTTATTCCTTTTCATTCTTTCAACAAAGTAGAAGGTAGAACACAGGTTCTACTTTCCCTATGGAAAACTATTCCAGACTTTTTTGCTTCTTTCACTTCTTTCAGAATTGACCATAGCTGCAGATTACAAAAAAATCTAGAAATTAAAATTAAAAAAAAAAAAAAAGGGAGGGAGGGAGAATTTGACTGGGAAAAAAGTGGGAAAAAGAAGAAAAAAAGGAAAAAATAGAAGAATTTAAAAACTTATGTCCATCACCATTTAATCTGAATGTATTCTGTGTGTTTTGCTTTTATGTTGTTCTGTCAAAAAAAGGGGGGAAGGAAAGGGAAGAAAGTGTGGACATATCAGCACTTCTTCATAAAAATCCTTTTCTCAAGAGAGTTGTATATTTTATGAAAGAAAAAGTCAAAGTTCAGATTACTTTTTGGATCATAGAATATATTAAATTTATTCCTGTGTGGTAAATTCATCATTCATTCAAAGGGAGAATTGTAGTACTCTATAAAAAGTTAAGAGTGCCCTAGTAAGGTTAGAAAGTATTGAAAAGCAACTGTAGCTATAAGGCGGGGAACACAAGACAAAGGACATGGAAACTCATTAAAGTTCATGACAATTTACTGCCATGATATTGAGGCCAGATGACTTATGGTGTCCTCAGGTATACAGTCAGGTCAGTGATAAGGAGAAATCCGGAGTTACTTTTCTCCTGTGTGTGCATTCTAAGACTAGTGTGGGAACATGACGCACGGGACTGCAGTCAGATTTTTAAACAAGATATTGAGCAATTAGAAAAAATTAGTTCTGGAAAATAAGGAAAAAGAGTAAACAATATTATATGAGAACTAAAGAAGTTACTTTTCCTTCACAGACTGGAAGCACAGTGTGTTTATTCAAGTGAAAAGGTGGATCTTGAAGTAATCAAATAGATATGGCCACAGCAAAAGTTACGGCTGGAAGCTCTGGCCAGATGAAGTCAGAAGAAAACATGTAACAGGCCCTGAGCAGCAATGGCAAGAAACTAATGCAAAACCATACCAAAAAAAAAAAAAAAAAAAAAAACCCAAGTGATACTGCCTAAACAAGTCTAAATTATTTTTTGAGAGACTTGTGTTCACACAAGTTTTACTTCAGTCACACATATTACTGAGTTCACTCACTGCATGGACACTGGATAAAATGCTGTGCTCTGAGATGTTCAGGAGAACAGACTGAAAGAGATGTTGGCTCCTACTTGCCTTAAATTTTAGCAAACTGGGAGGTCACTTTTTGGATCAGTCTAGGTTTCTGGTACATCTTGCTTCACACAGAAAGGTAGAACAACAACCCCAAGACATGACTTGTCTTTGCATTTTAATAGGGAAAACAATGAATATCAGTATTTTTACAGAACTAGTTAAAATGCATTTCAGAGATGCTTTCAATTCCTTTGATTGAAGTTAAATTTCTTAACAGCTCCAAATAAAATTGTTTCATTTTAATTTATTTACTTGAAGATTCTGAGTTCAGGATTCAGAGGGACTTTGATTCCTCACAGGAATTGTAGTTCAAATGCAGCATCCCCATTTTTCCTCAGTGGTTTGGAGTCCCCAGTTCAATTGGACCTGGTCTGATCTTTCAGCCTCAGGAATGTCTATGGTGTAACTCAGACAAGGAAGCTTTTGCAGAGAAGAACTAGAGCATGTATTATCTGAACTAAACTGCCATGAGCCATTTCTTTGACTTTTGTGACCGTGAGGTAAGGTCTAACTGACCTGGTCTGAAGTGTTTTAACCAGCCAAGTGTTTTTTTTGGAGTCAGTGTTGCCCAGTGAAGATTCAGAAACTTCAAGGAATAGTATTGTTTCCTTGCAGTAAAGTTCAGTTTTGCAGAAAATGCATTTTATATGAAAAAGCATTTGTGGAAATTTCCTGACTAGTTTTATTTAAGAACTAGAGAACCACTTCTTAATTGAAAGGGGGATAATGCCAAATATTAACACCCCCAGGGACAGCAAAACTGATTAAATATGTGTCTAATGTTCTGTTTTTAATCCAAAGGAAACTGCTTCGATGGCATACATGTTGTTTCAAGTTTTTTTAATTTTCCTGAAAAAGTGTCTAAGTGAAACAGCATGTTCTTTATGCTGGGTCCCATTCCCTCCGGTTACTCTCATCGTGCTCACAGCACATAAGTGCTGCTCTTTCCTCTGAGCCAGCAGCATGAGGGCTAGAAACACCAGTGAGGAAAACACTGCCTGTGTGCCTGACTAACTGCTGGGTTGTGAGGTGCAGGGATTGGAGACATGAGCTTTCTTAAAATTGTTCTACATTGATGTGTCCCTTCCTGAAGTTACTTCTCCTATGAACAGCCGCACTTGATAAAATGAGTGGTGGAACACTAAAAATGGTAAAGTTTTCATCTCTTTTCAAAATCACAGATTGAAGTTGGCAGGACCTCTGGAGGTCTTCTGGTTCAATTCACCCCACTCAAGCAGGGCCACCCACAGCCAGTTGCCCAGGCCCATGTCTAGATAGCTTTTGAAAGTCTCAAAAGAGGGAGACTTCACAGCCTCTCTGGGCAACCTGTGTTAGTGCTTGGTCATCCTGACAGTAAAAGAATGTTTCCTGCCATTCAGAGGTAACCTCCTGTGCTTCACTTTGTGCCTTTTCTTCTGGTCCTATCACTGGGCTCTGCTGAAAAGATCCTATAGCTGTTGATAGAGTCCCCCTTGAGCCTTTTCTTCTGGGTGAACAGTCCCAGCTCTCTCAGTCTTTCCTCATAGGACAAATGCTCCAGATGCTTAAACATATTCATGGCCGTTTGTTGCACTCTCTCCAGTATGTCCATGTCTGTACTGAGGAGCCCAAAACTGGGCACAGCACTCCAGGTGTGGCTTCACCGCTGCTAAGCAGAGAGGCCAGATCACCTCCCTCAACCCGTTGGTAATGGTTTGCTGAATGCAGCCCAGGCTGCCATGTGTCATTTTAGCCACGAGGGCACATTATTGCCTCATGTTCATCTTGGTTTCCACTGGGACCCCAGTCCCTTTCGCAACACTCATTTCTAGCAGGGATGCTCCCAGAATACAGTAGTGCATGGAGTTGTTCTTTCCCAGGTGCAGCACTTTGAACCTGTCCTTGCTGAACTTTTTGAGGACTTCCTTATAAAACTAGGTGTTACCTTTGCTATTCAGACACAAATTACATTAAAAGAGAGTCGAAAATTTAAATAAAATCATTCTTTTATCAATACTTACAGTTTATATATATACCAGCAGCACTGGCAGAGTCATTAAAGTATCCTACCTCCTCCCATACAGTTCTACCTTCTCTTGAAAACATGTTGCTGATGTGTATACTTTAACAATTATGAAAATTGAATGAAGTGGAGATATTGAGGCTACCCTTAACTCTGGAATAACATTACAAAAGCTTCCAAATCTCTGCTGCCAAGAGAAGAAAGAAAACATCTTGATTTTTATCCCTTGACTTACTACCATTGCTGCACATGCTGAGAGCACAATGTTCCATCTCTGAGAAAAAAACACATCTCTGAAGTGCAGACCTTTAACTTACAGACAGTGATCAGATGGTCTATTGCAATACAGCCAGGTGACTGATCACAGTCAAGGTTGCCTTGGTAGCTCTAGCTTTTCAATGATTTTAAGTCTGTAGGATGAGTTGTAGCAATGTTACTGTAATATCATCTGTTTTAGTGCTTATTAGGCTGCATCAAACTGCATGATTTTTCTTGAAAAACATTGCATATTTATAGGTTTGTGCATATACAGTTTTTTGAAATTAAATTTGTAACGTGAGCAGCTGATATAAATCTAGGTGCAGTGCCACACACTTCATGGTACTTTTATGGTACTTACTTCCAGGAAAAGCTGATGAATAATTGCAATTCTGGCAAATACATTTGCTTAGATGACTCTAAGGCTGAAAAATGTCTTTATAATCTGGTGTTAAATACCATTTAAGAAAAAAAAGTCTCATCCAAAAGTCATGCACAAATGTAGGCAAAGGTTAAATCAAATCTGAACCTCTTTTACAGGACAGAAATCCAGAGCTGAGGTCACATGAAACCACAATCCAATTCTGTATAGAGCATCCTGAGAAAAAGCAGAAATTCTGAGAAAACCTCGTCCATCCATAACAAGCAGGTTCTTCTCATCAGTGAACACAAAACCAGAGGAAGAGAAAAGACCAACAAAGCATTACTTTACTTTGACCACTAATTTGTGGATGGCTGATTGGAGATGACTGTGTAACAGCGAGCAACAAATGCTTAGTGTTTACATCACGTAATCCAGTGAAATGGTCAAAGACAAGCCAAATAATTTACAGGAGGCTTTCAGTGTGGCAAAGGGTTTCAGAGGGGCTTTGCCAGTACACAGCTAAGCTCTGCTGGAGATGTTGCATTTAACTGATTTTTCGTGACTGATACTGGGCTGTGGATGCAGGAGTAGAACCATGTCTTGCCTGTGTAAAAGTATTAGGCTTCTGGCTGCTGCTGTCCCTCAGCTGGTTTGGAACATGGAGATGGAAACCCCTTTTGGGAATGCCAAATACAATCTCTAGAAAATAAATGCATTAAATATTTCCTTTCATATAGGCAGCTTTAAATTATGATATAGAGCTATTCAGTTTTGAAGTCACAATAAATTAAAACTGGGAAAGGTGGGAAACCTTTTGAATAGCAACGCTACAAAACAGATAAACCTAAGAGTTCAGTGTGTACAGGTAGGAGTTCATCTCTGATCTGCAGTGCCAAGGGGAGGAAGCAGAAGAATTGTGGTGATTGGCACTTGTTTCCAGATCTGCTCCTGGATTAGATTAGGACTGCTGTATTTGTGACAAGGGTTTCCTGGCCAGAAGTATGTGTGCATGAACCACCCAGGTGGCCTACATATGAACTGGAAGTGCATCCCAACCTCAGCATGTCTGATGTGCTCTGCATGTGCTGTGCAGCTGTGCACAGACAGTCAGTCAGATGGATCCAGTACATGCTGCGCTTACGCTGTCAACTGCACAGTCTATAAACTACTGGGGGAATCAGGCAAATGACACATGTACAGAGTGTAGGATTTCTGGTTGCTTTTGGACTTCCTACATCCTAAGATTCATTATGGAGGTAAAAAGAGGACATGCCTGGGACAACCCAGACACATGGGAATGTTCTTTCTTACGTATTATTTACCCAAAAGGTGATTTTTTTAGAAGTTGTAAAATATCTGTTGTGCATTTATGGACTGGGACACGGTATTGTATGAGCAAACCCAATGCTTTTTTCACCCAATGAAAGAAAGCAAGTGTTTAATACATGACTCCTGGACCAAGCTGAGAATGAAATCATATCAAAGCAAAAATGCACCATTCAAGCAATGCAACATAGCTCCCAGATGCATAAACCTTTGGAGTAAAATAAAACCACATGATCCCCATTCATAAAAGCAGCCTTTGGTGGCATTTGCTCTGCCTTTGGCTTGCAAACATTCAAGTGTGAAAGCTTTTGTTCATGAGGATATCTTCAGGGATGTGAATACTCCTACACATGCACTGCTGATATTAAAAAGTATATAGGTATACGAACCCCTGTGTAAATAGGCATCTCCTATAGTGATTCTCTTGAAAGCTTTGCTTCATTTTAGGAAGCAGGTACTGTATGGTTTTGATGAGCAAAGGCAGACTTGGAAGAACAGAGCAGATAAGCAGTTCATGTAAACTGCTATTATACAGAAGTATTTGAAGAAATGTGTGAAAATTAATTCTGTACTTTGGTAAAGCAGTGTCTGGGAAATGGAATATAAAGGAGATGATGCAATGCTTACAGTGATAGATATGCGCAGTTTTCAGCTGTTTGTAATTTTATTGTTCACAAGGAGAGAGGCTTGAAAGATTTACAGAAAGGAAATTCACAATAAAAATGCAGTGAGTATTTTTGCCAATAGCAGAACCTCTTGCAGCATGTTTCTTTCCCTTGTCATTTCAATTCAAGACCTAAATGTTATTCACTGACGCACAAACTAACAATGACATTTTAAAGCTTGCACAGTGCACATGCATCCAGCTCCCCTAGGAAAAGTCAGGCAAACACCTGATGCCTGCTGGGAATTTCGCTGTGGGTGCCAGACAGCTGCTGCCCATCAGTGTTTCCAGGTGTGTTTATTCGGTTGGGAGGTTGCTCCAGCTGCAGACACAATCATAGCAGGGACCCAGGCAGGCTGGAGAGACAGAGGACATGCTCAGATTTTGCTGCTTGGGCTGCCTTGGTTTTGCCCTGATTTAGAGCACCTGGCTTGTTTCAGGATGCAGATGTTTGCTCTGATGCCCAAGAACCAGCACTTCATTCCCTTTATAATGAGCACTGTGACCTGGGGGAGTTATTAAATCTCTGGTTCAAAAGAGTCTAGTTTTTCTCTCTTTTTGTTTCTCAGCTGACAGTCTAAAGTTCACAAACAGATTAGTGGAAGGAATATATAGAAATTAAAAACTTAATTTTCAAACTCCTCTGAGTCAAATCTAATTGACAATTTGAATTATAGCCTGGGCTGTTCTTTGTTTCATTTTTCTTTGGGGAAATCCCTGCTTATAGTTTTGCTTTGTCCTTTACTATAATTTTACAAGCCTATATTTAAAAATTATTCTGAACCAACTTCTAGAGGCTGAAGCAATTTTAGGACTACTGCAGTGCTGGTGTGAGACCATGCAATATTCAAAATTGAAAAGATTATACTTTACTCAGGAGACTAGGTACCTTTTTTAAGACCACCAATTTAATTAAAAAACACAGGCTCTATATTAGCAGCAAGCTTACGGATCACCATATGCCAGTCAAACATAATGAAATACATGCAAATGTTAGATGGTGTATTCTTTTGTCTCTGAAATTAGCTATTTCATTGAACAATTTTTGTGCTGTATGTGGGGATTTACTTTTTTTTCTCTATATTTAAAAAATAGTGCCTATCTGAGTACATACCTCTTGAATAAGAAAGATAAGAAATAATCTATTGTCAACAATGCTTTCTTTACAGCTTAAGGCTTGGAATTCTTGTCTTCCAACGAATGTCTGCATCATGCACAACATCCACATAACATAGAGGTGTCCTCTTTCCTATAAACACATTTCTGCCTTTGGAGGTTGTTTGCATTGAAGGGGAAAAAAGTCATGAAACTGAAGCCCTGGAGAAAATCACTTATGCTCAAGAAACACATTTCAGCCTTTCTGTCAGAACAGGTTTGTTTTCAATTCCAACTTCATTCTTCATCACTGTCACCCATCCACTCGGCCATTTGTGTTTGAGAAGCCAGGACAGGAGAATGTTTGCTCTTTGTATTGCTGCCACAGTCAAGAGCCGTAGCAGAAACTGCAGAGCTGTGATGTAACAGCTTCACTGACTGTCTCTGAGAATCTTAATGAAAGCAAACTAGTTTTAAGTAAGGGACAACCTCACAACTGATAAATGTGCAAATAGAGCAAAATACATTGGGAAGAAAATCTAGAGTGTGAACCTGATGTGAAGACAAGTGCAGCAACAATCTTTCTGATTTATGCATCTGATAAGAAAATAGAGTCTTAAGTTCTTCAGGATGTCACCAGTATATGACACTAAATTTATGCCAAAGGAAAGGAGTTCTGAAATTGTTTTCTTCTACAGAAAATTGTTACGTTGCAAGGCTTTTGTAAAGTTCTTTTAGTATAATTTTTGGTACATTACCTGAAAATAGTATCTTTCTTAAGATACTATTTCTATGAGTACAGAATCATCAGAAGTTCATAATGACCAAAATAGTGTAGTGTCAAAGGGTCTTATGAAGAAATTACTTTATAAAGCAATATATCAGATTTTTTTCCCCTTTGTGAATATGACCATGCTTTGCTTAGTTATTACATTTGCTGGTGCTCTCAACTTACTCTGGAGACATGCCATCATATTCTGAATGAAGTCTATTCCTTCAAATACATTCTGGTAACAGTGATAATCAAAGTATTTCCAAAGACCAAAAGGTGCTTATGAAAGAAAGGCTTAAATCCTAGGCCTGATAAGACTGTGTTTTTCAAAAGCCACTTTTCATACCTATTTTTGAGTTTTTTTCTAAGTTATTTTCTATTATTATTATTATTATTATTATTATTTAAAATAACTCTATTTTGAGTAGCATGAAGCTAGATTATTAAATGTCTTCAATTTCTTCATGCCTGCAATCCACATATACAGAAAGACTGTTGCCCAAGTAAAGTGCTATCCTTTTTTTTTTGTAGCTATAATTTAGATTCTATTCTTGCTAAGTTATATAGAAGAAGAAAAAACACATCCAAGAAAGGGTAGTGATAAAAACACTATATATTTTTACTATAGTTGAGCCACAGGATGTCACTGTTCCTCTTTCACAAGAAACAAACTTCAGCTGTGAAAGTAGACCAGATTCTTCTTAAAATTACAGAAATGCACAAAAATGACATAAAAAGCACAGAAATTAAGTCAGACATTTCTTTTTGTATGTGTGAGTCAATCTAGGCAATGTGTTGCCTATGCAGAATAACAATTTAATATTCAATTCAGTCTCATCATGTACCAAGATTGATATATTTTTGGTACATCCCTCCAGACAGAACTGACACATATCAATATGTCCCATATTGCATAAAGAGTCAGGCAGAGCTGAATAGAGTTCAGGCGAAAGTTAATGTAAGACATTAAAACTTCTTGTAGCCTTCCCTAGTTAGCACTGAATTTCTAAAATTTAGCACCCTTTGCAACCACAAAGCTGGATCTTGACAAACACATGCTGCTTCTAGAGGTTTAATATGATCCCTCCATAAGATCCTTGGTTGCCTTCATATATAGAGTTCCCCATCCTAAATGTCCCAGGAGGAAGGTGGAAATTAGCTCAGAGAGGCTTTAAGATGTCAGTGTGCTTCAGGCAGTGTTTTTCGTCTGAGGGCATTGCAGAATAAAGTCCTTTTCACATGGTCATCCTGATGCCTTTCTTCACACACCTCCATGTATCTGTCTAAAGATAATATTTCTATCAGTAAAGGATCATCAGAAGTCCCATAATGACAAAAATAATATAGTGTAAAAGGGTCTCATGAGGAAATTACCTTTTAAATCAATAATCAGGTCTACTTCATCCAAGTCTTTTCTCATTTTAGTACATGGGGCAACTCCCTCCCTCACTTCAAATCTCCTCCAAAAACACCTTGTTCAAAACTCCAGTAATATTGATCTGCCAGTTCACACAAGCCCAAATCCAGTATTTTAAAATTACCATTGGCTATTAATTCCACTTTCAGACTTCTTGCATTTTCTTAGGGAGTTATCTTGTTCTTTCTGAATTATTTCTCTATGCTGAGCACATTGCACACAATACATGATGAAGGAATTGGATTTGTGGCAGAGGTTTTAAGAAATATTGTGTGTGGAAGATGACTGCTCTCTGTTTTTTTCTGGAATGACTTGTGTGAAATGGAGGCATTTTGGCATATTTTACTCACCTTTCTGGTTTCTATACTCTTCTTCTCACAGCTTTGGTAAAATGGACTCTTCTATTTTCATTCCTTTTGTGGGATGACATGTAAAATATATGGAAAATGTGTGGGAAGACTTTTCACAATCACCAATTTCATCCCTGCAGCCCACTGAGATCTCAAACTGAATCACACCCCATCTTCTACATGTCTGAAATAATTTCCATACTGTTCTTTAAAATGGCAGCCAGGAGTCAGTGAGAGGCGGGTGCAGAGACATGAAACAGAAGAGAGTGCAGTACCTGCAGAAATTTTTTTCTGAAATCAATGACTAGATCATCTGGCATCTCTGTCTGAAATCTAGATTTTCCTATCACTGAGGAACTCCTAAAAATAATCATGCTATTGTTGTTCTTTATAAACAATGAGGGTACTTAGCATGAATCTGTCTTCATAGATACTCTTCCAAAAAAACCAGAGGAGGTAGCAGTTTGGGGTGAGGGATTGTGTGGTGGTTAGCAAGACATATGGTGTGCAGCATAAGGACCTTACTGGATACAACTCAAGGCAGTAGCAAAATTCCCACCCACATCACCAGATCCAAACCTGTCCCATAAACACTTTCTTTATTTGACAAACCATAGTATAAATGACTTTCTATTTTATAAACTGACACTATAATTCTCCCTAAATAAGGTTTATTATGAATGCCACTGAGCTCTCCCATGCCAATGATATCTCATTCCTACAAGAGTTAATACACTTGAAATATGGGGAAAATGTATGAAGATTAAGAATGGTTTGTAGGATGTAAGCTAAATATGTGGTGACAAGCATTTCCTAGAAATATTTCAATATTTTGGGAAATATTTAGCTGAATAGCATGGAGGTAACCATTGGCTGAATAGCGGGGTTACAGTATTTCATCTGTTGATGCAAGTTGGCTGGATGACACATTTGTTCCTTGAGCTTCCTGTTTGCACAAACTGCGAGGAAAATTGCCTCCAAACACTAAATCTGTGCTCCCATGGGTCAGCCCATGCTACTCATGCTACTCTTGCAGAGTAACTCGGTGTCTGACAGAAGTGTGGCAGATGCATCCTCAGTAGCTTTAGGAGGGCTAAAATATAAGTAGCAGCACGGAAGATGTGGAAGCACAGATATCAGCACAGGCTACCAGCTAAACACTCCTTTTGTGTGACAAAGTTCAACTCAGTGTCTCCACTGCAGTGTTCCTGGGGCTGGTGAAACATGGCATCTTTGCTGCAGTCATACCCTGTGGTGCAGTAATAAGTTGTTCTGTGACAGCACTTTCATTGGAGCCTTTCTCCATATACACTGCTGGCAGAATATGCAAACACACCAACAGTCCTAATTCACAACAGACACAGTTATAGCAGCAATATTTTTTGACTTTTCCAGACCATTTGTCAAATTCTATTTTGCTTTGGATGAAAGCAGAATTTTCTCCAGAAGAAAAGATAAAGGAGATCCCATTAGGTTGAAGACGAAACACCATAGGGAGAGTGAGGGGGTTACAAAACTCTCTAGTGTCTTTTTTTCAGCTGTATTGATTTTTTAAAAAAAATTCTATTTCATTTTAAATGAATTAAAATAATTTGTAGGCCTTAGGACCCTCAGGAGTAGTGAAGCCTGCAGCAAATTTAAGCATACTTACGACTTCAAAGTCAACTTATAGCAGACTAGTTAGTGTTGCAGGAAGAAAAATTCCAGGATATTTCTCACTGTAGATGAGCGTGGAAGAAATGTGCTTGATTTCCAGCAGAAATAAGGTGTTTTTGAAATGTTAACTTTCTTTATATAGGGCTGTTCCTTTTAATACCTTCTCAGTCCTTTGTTGTCCAGACAGTCACAGCTTCAGTCAATATGACCTGCACCATTCAAAATCTCTCCAAATCTGAGCAAATGGGTACTCTGAGGGCTTTCAGATTCAATGAGTTCTGGTTTTGGTGATCTTAGGGATGTGTGGAAAGCTGTTCTGGGTTTGAAGGGACAATTACTACAGATTTGTTTGATATGTTATGGCTGGACTAGAAGATCCCATTGGAGATGTGTGCCAGCTGTGCAATGTGTCAGATGATAATGTATATGAGGTCTTAGTCAGTAAGTGAGTATCCAAAGCACATACTTAGTGCTTTCAGTGTTGTTGGGGAAGCAAATTAAGAGCTTGGATGGAAAATCCTAAATTTCACTCATAGTCTAGCCAAGAGTGATGGCCGAAAAGAAACAGATTTCACGGGGTTTTAAGTGGCAGAAACTGGAGGGCCAAACTCAGTTTTTTGAGCTGGAGCATTGGTACCAACCCATGGATGCCACAGCTGCTTGATTGCTGCCTCCTTGGGGAGTTCTGCCAGAACTTCAGAGACAGAAATTTATTTGGTGCTGATGGCATCTTGGCAATTCCCAGTGTCAGGCACTTAGTATCCTCCATACCTCAGGCACTTCCAAGATAAAGCAGCAAGTGAGGGTTTAGACATAGCTGCCAAGTCCCTTCTTGACTCTACCTATACTACCTATACCTGAAAATTTCATAAATAATTTTTCCCAGCTCCTTTTTCTCCAGTATCAAGAGTATGTTGGATCAGTAACTGATGTCTTAAAGAAAAAGAAACAGAAAAAGAAAAAGAAAAAGAAAAAGAAAAAGAAAAAGAAAAGAAAAAACTACTCCGCTTCCTATTTAAATCTTTCTAATCACCTGAAAAGTGGCATTTCTATTGTGCTGAATGAGGTCAGTTGTCAACTGGGTACAAATAGCACGAGAACAAAATAAACACCTTGCTTCACTTCAAAACCCATGATGAAGTCACATCAACAATTTTGCATATTTCTCTCCCCTCAGAAGTACACAGGCTACATTTTTGAAGATCAGAACTTCACAGGCTTCTTGAAATAAACAGGGTGCAAAAGAGAAGGGAATAATATTGTTGGCTGGAAACTAATGTCCTTCTTGCTTAAGCTAGCAGCTCTCATTATGGTTTTGCATCTTTCAGCTTACTCTGACCAAAGTCCAGTACTCAGTGATACTGTACTCATTTATTTTGTGGACTACATCTTTATAGGCTTATAAAACAAGGACTGGATAAGGCTTATTCACAGATTTACTATATTTCATTTTCCAGTACAAATGTACAAGAAAATACACCTAAGTATTTCATAAAACTAAAATAAAATCAATCTAAACCACAACTCATTTCAACTATCAGCAAAACATATTTTTCATTTGTCCTTTCAAGGCCTTTCCTGCAACAATACCCAAGTCTTAAAGGCAAGCACTGTACTGGCAAAATCATTAATACATTTTTTTTGACCAAGTGGAGGAAGAAAGTTCAAAGAAGAAGGCTTCCCACAGAGAACAAACTATCCTGTGAACATCTGAGCTACTGGAGTCAGAGTTTCTACTAAACTATGTCTTATGATTGATTGTGGTATCTAAGAAGGTGCTATTTTGATTGGCATTTTGGGGAAGATTGTTTCTTGCCCTTCCCCACGCCCCCCACCCCCGTAATGATAGAACTGTGAAGTCTCTGTCCAGAATAGATTCTTCCCTTGTTTTCACATGGCTGTCTCGTAGAGGCTCTCTCCTTAACTTCTCATATTTTTTAAAGATGTTAATTACCTTTGAATCCCTGCATCTGTGTCAAATTTGATTGAATCAATCCAGAAGGATCAAACCCTTTGTGTCTGTGTGGGAAGCTGGACTTGCAAAACACCTGGAGACTCTATTTTTAGGATACCAGATTCTTTAATAATCTTCCTTCCTAAGTGATAAGAGATACCATTCTTTGCTGACGGTGGCTAATGCGGTATCCCACAGGTGTGGGATCCCTCCTCTACACAAGCATGGTATGAGCATGACATAGCTTGATGAGCTATCCAGATACAAAATGAGAGAGGTGACTTGCAAGTAGGATCATTTTACAGAGGAAGTCATACTTGCTGTCACTCACATTCACTCCCTTTGCCCATTTGTAGCACCAAAGCTAACTTCAAAGGTAGCTCTGTCAGCGATCCCATCACCAGTGATTCCCTGGACAGAATGGTTTCTTTTCCTGTGGAGCAAACTGCTAAGTGACTCAGACTGTGCAAGATCCTTCCTTGTCACCTACATGTTGCCTTTGCTCCTCACTCATCTCAAGATCATCTTTGTAAGAAAAACCTACTGAATTTCCAAACGGTCAAGCAGAAGTTTTCTCTTCCCAGCCTCCCCTGCCCAAATATCTGTTTTAGAGGTCTAAGAGCAAGGTTGGCCTAGAGACCTCATGGTGCAGCACCACCTCATGACTGATGGCTAGAATTTGACAACACTGTGGAAGATCCAGCAGTTTATTCCTTTTTGTGGGAAATAGAAAAAAAAATGATAAAGTGCCAAATGAGCAAATAGAAGGAGGAGGTAAACTCCAGGAGGATCACCTCAGGGCAGAGCATTGCAATTCTCTGCTTTTTAAACCACATCCAGCCCAGGGTGACTTGTTTTGAAGCACTTAAAAATGCAACTGAGTGGAAATTGCTGAACAAAACATGTTATAATGAATGTGGGAGTTTCACTGAAGTGAGAGGCATGTTGCACACTGTTTTGTCTACTGACTAATGCCACAGTCTAAGGGACAGGCATCACATCAAACAGAGGAGAGCAAGAAAACAGTGGCAACCCCCACTCACCCCAGCTGTGCTCTCTTGGCTCTGTACTGAACGTGGTGATCATAGTCTGGCAGAGCTGTTGTAGAAAATGAGGTCTGGAACACTTAAAAACATTTTGGAGTGAATTCTGTTTATTAAACACCACTGAGACCTTTTATATCAATTTTCAATCCTTTCAATAACTTGTTTTCCAACAGCACTAAATCACCCACCTCTTCTTCAGATCTTAATTAGGCCATCAATTAGGTAAATCACATCTGCTTGTCCTTTTTACCACTGTTCCCTGTGTACAGCAGCTCTGGATATTTTAGGGTATACATCCATGTTGGCAAGGCAAGATTGGCACTGCTCCCAATGCTGTTGCCACCCACCCTCTGTTTTTGCAAGGGTGCACACAGATGCAGCAGGGTTGAGGATCACTTCTGCTGCAAATGAGTTGGGTCTGAACAAGGGAGTTACTCTTGGCTGAAAACCCGTTAGTATACAGAAGTATAAACAAAATCAGCAATAAACGTGATCAGTTTGCATGACTCTGCACTCAGACTAATGATGAAATAGTTGCCTGGGCTTAAGCAGCTGCCAACTGCTGTCACTGTATATTCCATGTTGTGTACAACTTTTCTGTGGCATGGAGAAGGAGGAACCATTTCAAAGAGGAGGCAGGTGTTGACTCACATCTGGCGTGTCAGGAGGACATACCTCCTTCACTCTGCAGGCCCACCATGCCGCTGGCAGATGGAGTGTAAGGAGCTGTGGCTCCCCGTGGCTCCTTGGTTACACGTACTGTGTGCCGGGTGCCAGGGACATCCCTGCAGGGCAGGCTCTCCATCCTGCCTCCAGCCCTACTGCACCTCTCTCCTGCCATGTCTGTAGGCACCAGCTGTTTATCTCTCCTGTTTGCAGTGGGGCTGAGCCCACCCAGGGCTCTCCATTGGTCTGTTAGTCCTGACCAGACTCACATTATGAGTCTTAAATTCTTGTTGGCGGAGGCGGTATCAAGAAGCCCTGAGTCCTCCTATGCTGAATCTCTCTCACTCATCAGATGGCTTTAACTTCAGTGCCTCACAAATTCAGGTTTTTTATCTTACTGGACAACTGAAGAAAGAACATTCAAGTGGGTGAAGACTGAAAAATCTGTCTTTGAGATTATAGGTCCCGACTCTTCTCATATGAGCTCCTCACAGTCATTGCTACTAAGGAAATACAAGTGTGAAGTGAATGTAAAAAAATACTACTTAAAACTCCCCTCTCAGAAAGAAATGTACTTATTACACTTCCCACACTTGAAAACTACTCACTAACATAAAAGGCAGTGTGTAATTGGTCCTTCACATTTAATTTGCATGTGGAACATAATAATAGCATGCATATTACCAAAGAAAGCAGATTTTACAAGGACTCCTTTAACAACTTAAAATTGTTTGATGAGACGTGTTAAAATTATACTAGGCCTTTCAAAATCCAAAAAATAAGTTTCAATTTTTAGCTTTCATAAGTTAAAAACTTCTATTTTAAGATTGCATCTAAGACTATTTTGTTGCACTGTGTGTGCACTTTGAAGATGTTTCAGGTGCTCTGGTGTCTGTCTTAGAGACAGGGCAGCCTTGGCTGGTCCATTCCTTTGGAGGCATGGGAAGGTAGTGCTAGAATGCCTAAGCTCCTGTCCCAGCCTTGGCCACCACTTGCCCCAGGGAGGTGACTGATGCACAGGCTGGGTCTGTCCAGGCTGCCCCCTGTCATGCCCTGTCCCTGGCTGGGGCAATGGGGCACGACAGGCTGTGCGGGGGCCCCCAGCCCATGCAGTGTATTTACAGGGAGAGAGAAAACCTTCATCAGAAATGGCTTGCTCATAGTTCCTTTTGATTTTTTAAAATTAATTTCCATTTTAAAATACCAGCAAGAAAATGTTTTGACAAGTTTGTACCAATACATGTAATGTACAATTTGGAGTTAAATGTGACTGAGAAAATAATTTTTGAACTCATATATAAAACCAATGCACAAAAGTTGACCTTTTCTGGTAAAATTAAGTCTTTTTTCCACTCTGTTCTCCTGACCACAGCTGTGTCTGGGTGAACTCTGGTTTGCAAGGCTGGGCACCATGAAACCATTTCTTTTTCTGGTGAGGACAGTATTCTCTAACTCAGTGGATTGCCACAAAGGTTCATTGCAGCAAGGATCAGTTGAGCCACAGACCTTCCAAGTTAAGCCTAGATCACTCCAGCCTTTTCCTGGAGGGGGATGCAGAGGTCTCCTTTCTCCAGATCAGGTCTTCCCTGGTGCCATTTCACACAGTATTTTTGAAGAGGCACAACTAGTTTTAAAAGTTTCCACCTTCTTTCCACCAGCTTCTCATCTGCATCTGTCTGCCTGCTTGCCTGCACTTGTGCTGATTTAATGGGTTGTGAGAGCGCAATGTTGAACAGTCAGGAGGAGGATTCAGGACACAGACACACATGACTTCCTTAAAAAATTTAGCACATTTTTTAAACTCAAATTCTTCCTGTGGATCCCAAGATGGGAGAGCTGGCTTCAGCATAATCAGGATCACAGCCACAGAGATGTTATTGTCTGTATTGCCATGAAGTAGATTCTGCCATCTTCAACTGTTAATTGCCTTCTGTGGTTGTGTATGTGACAAGCTACTCCAATCTATTTTTAACACTTCATCTAGTGTTAAAAAACTCTACATTAATAATGGGAAGGTTCAAGGCTATATAGAACATTCAGAGAAGTATTACAGAGAAGTACTACCTGTCCTTTCTTTTGGAATACTTTTCCTTTACTAATAGTTTTATGCCTAAGTATTTTTCCTCCCTTGTCTCTGTATTTACTGTGCTTTCCAAATGCTTGAAGTTATGAGTTGCACAAAACCAAAATGTTTCTCCAGCCCAGCTGCTTGAATTCTCCAGAGGTTTTTTTCCTGGCCTTTCTCAGCTGCAGGAGGGGAGACTGCCTCTTCTTTAAATTCCCAGATGAGTCATGATAAAAATAGTGTGGCATTTATATTCGTACTAATGCACCTGCAGTATCATCTGTCTCCCAGCTATGAGGCTGCAAATTTCTGCACTTACCAGTGCATAAGTTGAAATGCTTATAAGTCTCTGCCAGCATAAAACATGTTTGCAATTCTGCAAGCTCAGCAGAAATTCTGCAGAGAGACAGAAGAAAGTGTATGTCCTGAACAGTCCTGGCTGATGGGAAATTCATACAACATGATACAAGTTACTCAGATTCATGTGATTGGATTTAGATTTAAATCATGTGATTTAAAACTTTTTAGGCCAGTCTCCAACATGTTTTTATGCTCATACAATGTTAGTTCCTCAGTAATATGTCAGTTTCAGTTATTCTTTTTTTGAGTTCATCTACTTTGTTCTAGATGACACCTGTCAGTGCTAGTTCTAGTTTAATCTCCAATAAAAGTATTTAATAATTTCATAACATTTTAAATTAATTGCCAATCTACTGTGCCACACTAAGACATCAACCTTGAATATGCTTACTTAAAATTAATAAATATATAATTGCTGGATTTTTTATTTGATTTGATTCTGTCTAGTCAATGACAACCCCTCAACACTGTTCTTGTTCTTCTCCCATCCCCCCAGGCTCAGCCTGATGCTTGTGGTTCTGTTTGATTCTGACAGCTCTGTGCAGGTCTGTTCCTTGTCCCATGAGCATATGTGGCTTTCAGTTCCAATACACAACCATTTTTTCTGCTGCTACTTCTTGCTAACTTAAAAGATCTGCTGATTCTGGGACATATTTTGAGGACATTTTCAAAACCACTCTAAGAGGTTTTGTACTTTTGAGCCTCAATCTAAAAATGAAAAAGAGTTTGACAGTTTTGAAAATTCATTTATTTCCTCTTTTATCTTCTGTGTAACCTTATTGCTTGCTTCACGTTCAGTCATTGAATCTTGATGCACGCAGCAGAAATGCCTGTGTAGACACTCAGCTGGTGGATTTAGTAAGTGTAGATCCCGCTTGTATAAACAAAGTCTCAAAGGGGGAAAAAACCTGACCAAAAGCACACTTTAAATAGGAACACTTTAAATGTATGTCATGATCTCACAATCTCCTCCAAGTTAACAAATTGTATTTTAGAACTGTGTTTGGTAATTATTGCATTCATACCTCAGAAGTAAGACCCAGGCATTATGGTTGGTTGGAATTCATCTGAATAAATAGCAGTTTGCCACATTCTTAACAAAAACATTATTCATTAGAACTATTACGTATTAGCAGCCCCGAATAACATTTGGCAATTGCTTTGGGTCTGTGTTTCTAAAAGGTCCATAGACGCATACAAATTGCTCAGTGAGATAATATAAAACAGGAGCAGTAATGAAATAGTAGAGTGAGTATTAAGCTCCAGGACTGCAGTTTTATTCTGCAAAATGTTCCTCTTGCAATTTCTAAGCATCTTACAAACTTGGGTGTTTCTAAGCTATTTAATGATTGTTGGTTGTAAGATTTGATTTGTATTTGCTGCCTGTCCCTTTGCAAAAGGCGTTAGTGGCAAGCTGAGTTGGTCAGATGATTTTCAGGCATTGCAACAATAAGCCCTAGGTACTTCAGAGGTTTTAGAACACAGATTCCTGCAGATGGCTATCGAAAAAACCCTCTGAAGAAAGTGGCCAAATGGGTGCTATGGTTAGTAGTGCTGACTAGTAGGGTAGAAGGAAGTGCATAAGTAGAATGGGAGGACACTCGTCAGGTTCTCTAAAAGGAGTAATAACTCTTCAGATCATATATGACCTCTCTGCTCCATGCATTGCTCTAGATTGTAGGAAAAGAAGGCACTTTTAGTGAGTAAATGACTATTCTTTCAAGAAGCTTACATCATATCCTACTCAGAAGAGGTGTAGCCAGGAAGAAGAAAAAGTTTTCCTTATCCTACACATACTGTCACAGAAAAGGAAAGGAGGCTCTAACAAAATAATTTCTTGTATCTGGACACTTCTGGACCTTTAGAGACTATAATTATGAACACTGCTGTGAGATGATTCTACTTCGTAAAGAACAGAAAAAGCTAGACACACTTCCTTAAAGATATTGGAAATGCTTACATTCTATATCAGACTAAACTGCTTGCTCAAGATCTTTCAAAAAGCCTCTGAATGAAGAAGAAGCTGGATCTTGTTGTCAATTTCATGACTCCAACCTCTGAAATCTGTACATAATCTATTGACCAAATAAAGGATCCTTCCTTTATTGAAATCCAAATGGTTTCCAAAGCATCTGCTTCCAGTTCTGTCAGCAATCTGGAGGATACCTTGCAGATATCTTAAGGTAGAAGTAAAGCTCAAGAACCATGGATTTATATACGTTACCCATCACTGTGACAATGTATGGGAAATGAATCTCCAATGTCACCAACTTGAAAAGCTGGAAGGAAAAATATATTTTCTATAAGGTGAGAGGACTAGAGTGTTCCTTCTTGTGCTATCCATTTAGAAAATGTTTTAAAGAAAGGCAAGACAACAGCTTGCCTTAAACTGATTTCTAATCCAATAGTATGAGATATTTGAGTGAAGAGAAGGACTGAAGGAGGGAACAGGGAAGAAAAGCATATCAACATCCAGTTATTTCTTGTATTTCTGGGTGATAATGGTCTGAGGGTATGGACTTGTGGAAGAGTGTTTGAGAGAAAAAAAATGCCAAGAAAAGAACCTGAACAGAAAGTGCTTTTCCTCTGGTGTTTGTGTCAGTCTTGCTAATACCTACCTGTTAGGTTGCTTTCAGGGAAGTCAGGATTCCCTTGTTTTAAAAGCAACGTGACACTGGGGCTCTACTCCAGATCAGTTCAGAAGCAGTTAGGCACATGAAAGATGATATTCATGACAAATACTTCCTCCTTAGTATTGGAAGGTTTTGCTCTTACCCTCAGGAGGAAAACATTGTAAATGAAATGTTTATTGCTGTAATTCCTTTATGCGACTCTCTTGTTTGTTTACCATTAGTATTTTTGGAGATTATCTAACAAAATCCAGGAATTCTCATTTCATAACTGACACTTAATTTCTGTTAGGTTTAAGAAGGTTTTTTCATAAGGTTTTGGTAACAGAAAACACAGCCTTAGCATTAGTTCCATAGCAGTATAGCAATCATGAAAGGGATGTGAATGATTACCTTTGACCATCTACTCTGAACTGAAATTAGCACATTCTTATTAAGGTTTCCAGTGATTAAGTATTTGATTTCTGGGCATAGTATCACCTCTCTATATTTTAGAGATGGATTTAGTCTGGTTTTGGCTGGAATAGAGTTAATTTTCTTCACAGTAGCTGGTATAGTGCTGTATTTTGGATTTAGGATGAGAACTTGCCTTCTGTGTTTCTGTTCTGGGTTTCCTGTACAGTTTTCACAGAAAACCAGTGGCTTCACCTGTACTTTTGCACTAGCATAATTCAGTTCTAATTCACCCAGTATCATTTACTCTATTTTTATAGTCAGGCCACAGAATTAGCAAAACAAATTTTAAATATAGCCATGAACAGAATGACGTTGCTGCTTCTTGAAAAGGGGAGGGAAAGAGGAAAACTGCTTGATCAGATGAGGCTGCCATTCACTTTGAGATGCTCTTTGGGCACACAAAGCAATTAGGTGATACACAGAGCTCAGGTCTCATTCCCTATAGTCTTGAGTAAGCAGGCTGGGAAAAGCATAGGTCAGAGCTGCCTCCAACAACAGCTGGCAAAGTCACTGCTTATCATTTCTTACAGGGGGCTAAAAGGCTGCTCTGAGCAGGAGCTCATCCCTCTGAGCCTCTGTGTCCACTCATTTAGTAACACAACACAAAGGACAATGGGACCTCTCACTTCCTGTCCTAGGTGGGTGTAAAAGCATTGTTGGAAAGGGAAGTACCCTTGGGTTAAAAGGGCAGTAAAAAAAAAAAAAAAAGGCTAAAGGGGCATGTAGTTTTTCTGTCAGGTGACAATTGATAATTACTGGCCGGGGATTGCTTTTTGTATAAGGAATTTAAAAAACTAAAGCAAACAAATCAAACCCCGTGGAGAAATTATTTTTATACTAATAGGTATTCTTTCTTTATTATACAACATTGATTGATTTTGGAATTCTTTTAAATGAAGTGTGGCCATTTAGAAAATGCTGAGAAATTTGAGGTTCCACTTAAATAGTGCTAGTTACATGCATCCATATACAGTAAAGTGTTTGTTAGGCATTATTCACAGCATATATAACAGATCACCACTGAAGGACTGATGACCATGTAGAGACTGTGAACAAACCCATCAAGAGTACTTCTCTCACTGTACCTGGAAGCTGAACAAAGAACGTTGTGCTGCATGGACTAATGTTTGAAAGGACTGGGTTATAAAAACTGTATTTACTGAGTTTCAGGTTAACATGGGGCACCTAAAGAAAAGAATGATCACAGGCTTGCCTGTCTTTTAGCTGTAGGTAAGAGGGCAGTGAAGAGAGGGAACTATTCATGCTTTTAGCTTGAGTATCATTGAATTTAATGAGAGATGAGTGTTAAAACCTCATGCAGCACTTTGAAGATACAGGGGTCACTTTATCTCTTATTCTGTTGAAACAGCTGATAAACCAGCCAGGAACTATATATAGTTTTTGAAACAAGTAAATATATTAGCAATACAGTAACACTGTATGTTTGAGCAAAGAAATCAAAATATTTCAGGAAATTAATTATGCAAAAATAGGGCAAGTTGTAACTGACTACGTGACAGCTGAATTGAGCTACTATGGTACAATTTTGAAGATATCTTCATCAATTTGCAAAATGATAGTAAATTTAACAAGATTCAGTGCTGGCCTTTAATTCTTTCTATTTAATGTGCTTGTTTAAAAATATGGCATTAGCAAGAACTTATCTGAAGTTACCCTTTGATATTCATTCTGGGCATGAGCCAGCACTGTGTGCTCACAGCCCAGAAAAGCCAACTTTATATTGGGCTTCATCTAAAGCAGCGTGGCCAGCAGGTCAAGGAAGTGATTCTGCCCCTCTGCTCTGCTTTCCTGGCACTCCACCTGGAATGCTGCACCCAGCTCTGGAGTCCTCAGTTGAGGACATGGACCTATTGAAGCAATCCAGAGGGGAGCAATGATCAGAGGGAGGGAATACCTTGCCTATGAGGACAGGCTGAGAGAGGTAGGGGTGGTTCAGCCTGAAGAAGAGAAGGCTCCAGGGAGACCTTCCTGCAGCCTTTCAGTACAAACATGGGTCTTAGGGCCTGTTGAGATGGACAAGGGGTAATAGTTTAAAAGAGGGTAGGCTCAGAGTAGATATAAGGAAGATGAGAGTGATGCATCTTTTGTGATGAGCCATGAAACACTGTAACAGGTTGACCAAGGAGGTGATACTCCACCCCTGGACACATTCAAGGTCAGGCTGTAGGCAGCTCTGAGCAACCTGATCTAGCTGAAAATATCCGGGTCCCTGCCAACCCAAACTCTTCTATGATTCACAGCACACAAGTAGTTACAAAGCTGCATAAGGGTGAACTCAGTCCTTGGCAACAACATAACAGTGCTGAGCAACAAATAATAGCAGGACAAAATGTTCTCCCAACAACTGGAGCTTCCCAGTTATCAAAGACTACTCTTACCTTCTTACCTTCCATCTCCAATGCTTCAAACAGCTGTTTAACCAGCTTGGCTCTGCCTAGAAACATTCCCAGAGGCCAAGAGACCCAAGATACTCAGTACTTGCCTGTGTAAACAAGGACAGTGTCAGCTGCTTTATTTGGGCTGGTTTTGCCTGGAGGAAGAACCTAAGGCAGGAAAACTGAGTGAATAGATTCTAAATACAGATTTGCTTCTAAAAATAATCTTCAGACCACACTGGTAAAGTGAATGAGGAATTGGAAAGGTTGTTTAGCAGTTTTAGCTGATAGAATTTTTTTGTAATTTTCTCCAATGAACATTGCTGTACTTACTTTTTTCAGCTAGAACAGCCTCCCAGACTTCAACTCCTGGTTGGCTGGCATATTTCACTATTCTTCACATGAAATCAGAGATTTTAATGGCCATCACTCCCTGAGGCTTTCTTAGAACTTGCCTCTCCAGATGAGTTCTTGAGCAAAAGTGGAAATGTCACTGCAGCCATGACAGCTCAGGGGAAGATTTCTAGGGAGTAATTTTTCTTTAAACAGACTGGTAGAGTTGGAAAAATAGGGCATTTTTGGTGCACCACAGTTGTTCTGCTCTAAAGAAAACACACTTGGCCATTTGTGTGTATTGAGCTTGACAATTTTTACACAATGCTTCTTTGAGTCTTGTCATTAAATACTACCCTGGTTATGCAGAAGTAGCCATCAGTGTCTCAGTCCTTCATTAGTGTTCATATGAGCCTATTCTTTACCATAAAAAGGTGGTGAGGGATTCACATTTATTGTGCCTGAGTGACTTGAATGACATTTTCTCAGTTTAGAAGCATCTCCACTTGCAGACTCAGCTTGGGATCTGAAAGTCAAGCTGTGCATTTTCTGGCTCATACAGCTTTGCCATTAAAGCTTCATTACATCAAATTCTACTCACAATTAAACCTTTGCAGATAAATTTTCCTCTGAGTTTGCAAAGTAATAGTTGAAGAGGCAGCATTTTGGTCCTAGAAATGAAAAACATTTAACAACTCTTGATGACACATGAGCCAGAATGGAAACCAGCTTTTTTCTCATACCTTTGTCAACACAAAGAAGTGAAAGAAAAAACTGTAAAAATTCATTCTAGTACTAAATACATTGGATAAATATACAGACAGGGAATAGATAATTGAGTGAAAGGATGCAACTTTTTGACAGTCACTTTTCAGAATAAAGACACATTTTAAGAAAGACACAGGTGTGTTGGAATAAAGAATTTTCTTTTATATATGAAGGTGAGTCAAACTGTCTTGGGACTTCATTTGCTTAACTGACAGGCAGAAAATAGGATTCTGGCTAGTACTGCAGCTCCTCTAGCTTCATATGGGAGTTGAAATTGAAAATAATAATGAACTGTAATGTTAATCACTCCTTTATTAGAGCAGGGACTGAGGATCAAGGAGCCTTAGTTCTTTCTTTGAGTCTTTCATTGAAGTCTTAGCTGATGTGAAAAATAGTAAGTGAAATATCGGTTTGATGGTACCAATCACAAAATGGTACTACTTGGTCCTGTCCCACAGTGTCTGGGCCAGGCTAACAGCCCAGCACAGCCAGCAAAAGAGGCACATACGCCCATACACAAACAGGGCACCTCTTTACATTATTTCTCACATAAGCACATTGCTAAGACATAAGGCTACCTATAGAAAGAGCAAAACACCATTTCAAAGCACCTGGTGTCTGAGAAAAATGTTCAGTGTTCTGTGCCAGTCCCAATATTTTTCCTATGGCAGCATCTCTGTTTCCTCAATAATTTTTTTCCAGATCTAGTGGGATATCCAGGACAAACTGCTACAGGGCCTACTGTGCCCACTATGCAGGACACATCTCCCACATTATGAAGAAGGTTTAACCTTGTTAGAAGTGGAAGGACTTTGTTGTCCTGGAATCCCAGATCACCGGGGACAGTGGTGAGCACTAACAGACTGAGGGAAAATTTCTTTTTCCATCACTGTTGTTCCCTGAAGCTGCAGCAGCAGATGCTGCATATTGTGACTGCTTTCAGAACAAAGCTTTCAGCCAGGCTTGAGTCCTAGCATTATTCATCCCTCTCAAAACTCTTCCTGAGAACTGACAGCTAAGTTGGATGTCCTGTGCTTCTGCACAAGTAGCAGTCACTCTATCCGGTGTGGCTGCTACGAAGCTGAGTGTGGTAGTGGTACCCACTGCAAACAGCTCATGTATTTTTTCAGACTTGTGCAGTGGTTAGGCTGACCCACCTGATACTAAGATTTACGAAGAAAGGAAAGAAAACAAAAACATTTCAGAGAAACAACATGATTGCTTGTGCGCTCAGCACTTACAAGCAATCCTTCTACTCATTCAGTCCTACAAACTGGATGCTAAAATGCTTTCCAGGAATGATCTGAACTGAAGCATTGGAGGATGCTCATGTTTTGATCCTGTTTCAACTCTCTTGCAATCACACCACCTGCCTTCCTTGAGTCTCTGTTAACTCAGCTGGACTCTTTTTGTTTTAGTAAAGTTGAGGATTTCAATGAAAACCAGATGTGCTGTCTGATCCAAATTTTCCTGGGTAAATAAATGCTCACTCTGTTCCATCCACTTAGTTATAACACACCAAATCATCTCTAATGGAAATGCTTTCACAGGCCATTTAGTAAAAATAAGGTCCCACTTCTAGAGAGACACTGATCCTCTGTGCTAATGCAGGAAATGGTGGCAAGAATCACTCTACCCTGGTCAGTGTTTTTGTGTGCTGTAATGAGGTCTTAGAGGAGAAGAGAGCTTAGCAGAGATCATGAAAACCAGGGAAAAGCCTTAAGTGGACTCTGCAGTGTAGTGTAGTATAAACATGGGAATGTGGGAGAAGATTGTGCATGGAGATGTTGGGAAGAGAGCATGTAGGAGTGTGGATCAATCATGCAGAATACGAGGCCATAGCAGCAAGCAATAACAATAGGAATATTTGAGATAAAATGTGCTGAAGAGCAGCATTTTCCTGCCTTCTTGGTAGTCCACCTTTTCCCCTACCCTCAGGCAGGGAAGCCAGATGTCCCTGAAAAACAGTTCATTAAATTGATGTAACAAAAGGCAATTAATTCTCAGTGGCAACATTTGGTACTGCCGTTGGTTGTGTTCACGTCACAGACACGCTGCCCCATGGCAGTGGGGGGATTGCTGAGATCTCATAAACAACCAGCCAGGTGAAGCAGTAAATGCAGGGTCCCTGTACACAATTCACAAAGCCACCCTGGTCTTTTACTCCTTCAGCTTTTGTAGTCACCTCTAGCAAAAAGGTGACAATGTGCTGCTTCTGGTTAGGATGCAGGAATCTAACAAAACAGTGCTGTGGTAATTGAGAGCTGTCTCTCTAGTCTTTGATTAATAGACAATGTTTGGGATAGCTTCATTCAGCACTTAACTAAAATTATTGAATATGAATAAATCATGCTCATTATTTTAGAAAGAATGTGACAGTCCTTTGTTCAGGGAAGAAATAAGTATTCCAGCTCCTCTCTGCTAAAGAGATACTGTGAATTTTGTGGCCATCCCTAAGATAAGTACTCTTTAGCATGAGACAGAGCTGACCACGGCATTTTTTTAACAGATCTGTGAAAATACTTTTATTCCCTTAGACTTCCAACATAAACAGATTCTGCTTAACCATGTTTATAATGCTTCATACTAAGCAGAACTGAGAATCTTAGAAGACAGCAGGCTCTTCCAGGCATTAAATTAAAATTACTTTATATAAAAAAATAAAGATGTATGCTTTTCACTATGTTCTAGTTGTAGATGGCTGTAGTCCATTTACTCTTGCTGGCAGCTTTTAGTTTTCAATATATAAAAAGGTTATTAAGGAGTTTTGCAAACTAATGCAGACCATTTCCAGGAGTGCCCAGAAGAGCTCCAACAGCAGGGAACTGGCTGAGCTCTGTGAGTGGTGGGCAGCAGCTTTACCTTTGAAAGCAGGGTGCTGCTGGCTGTGTGTATCCTGTGTCTTGGTTGTGGAGAGGTGAAGGCTGCCTGGCCAGTTTTGGTGTGCTCTGAGCTCACAGGAGCTGGTGACAAAGCTACCTCTTGTGAGGCAGCATTTTTTATCCCACAGCTCTCATTGACTTATGGCATGAGTCTGGAAGATAAGGTGGATCTGGAACCTATTCTCCACAGAGGCAAAATACTCCCAGTCAGCTTCTGTAGGAAGGGGCTGGTTGAACCTAAAGATATTCAGGTGATTTCTTATACTCTTTTGAGTAACTCTTCTCATCAGTCTCTTCCCAAATTTTTGTTTCAAAGCCCCACGTGAACCTGATATGTAACAGAGGCTGTGCTGGTTGGGATGTGTTTTATCCGAGGAATGAAGAGTGGGATGATGGTTGCCTCGTCATACATGACTGTAAGTGATAGGCAACACCCAAACTGCCTGTGGTGTGTTGCAGGAGAATTTTACAGAAAAACATTTTGGCAAGAACAAGGAGGGAGAGTGAGGGAAAAATAAACCATAATGTATATAATCTCTCAGATAATAAGCTTTGGAGGCCCTTAGAAGAGTTAGGAATGGAGAACAAAGCAGAAAATAGCTTTATACCGTTATAGCCATCCTTGGAGGGAGCTCTTCCCCTCTAACCCCTAATTTCATCTTTGTCCCTTGCCTCCAGTGAGACACAGTAAAGCTAAGGGACCAGCAGGGAGAGAGGGCACAGGCTCTGTGCACTGCAAACCTTGACAATCTCTCCTCATGGGCAATCTGAGCATCCATTCTCCTCCCCTGTCCTCACTCAAAGCAGCTCCATTAAAACAGGCATTTGCAAAATGATGCCTGCTGAAAGCATGAGAATTGATCTCTGCACGATATGCCTTAAGGCCAGTAAAAATTAGTTTTCCCATTCTGAAAAGAAGGAAATGAAATGAAAATGCTCAAGATTGAAGGGGGAGCCTTTAGTGGAGCTTGGAAGGAACAATGGCAATCATGCAGTTCGTTTCTTAGGATGGATCCTTTCTGAAAGAGCCACACATCTTATGAGACCCTCCCTTCTGCTCAGAGGAGGACAATCACAGCTTTAGCCAAAGAGGCAGAAATGTTTGGTGACATTTCTCTAAGTCATGAGGTCTCAAACCTTTTCAGGCTCTCTGAAAAAATATCTGGACTTCACATAAAAACAAGGGGAGCTCTACTTCTCACACAACACAAAATCAAGCCCAGACATCCCCAGAGAGGCCATGAACTAAATGTGGTCAGGAGAAACTATGAATGGTTTTCAATCTAAGGCTTTTCTTCCACCACATCCCAAAATGCTGGTTTAAGGTTGATAAATTGAAGATTAGAACATATATAGAGTTTTCAACAAATTATTCAGTCATGGTGCATTGAAAGATCTTTTAAATGAGAATTAAATGCATTTTTAGAAAATATGTAATGTCTTAGAGCCACTCTGGAGCTGGAACAAAACATGTTTTCTTTATTTAAAATGTAATTTTTATGGATGCATAAGACTTGGAGCCAGAGAAAACATTTTTAACTGCTGAGGTTTTACAGCCACTCTAGGGTTAGGAAAGAAAGCTGAAAAAATATTCTGCCTGGCAGATTTTTTAACGCTTCATTTAAAAGTAAAATAAAAAATATTGTAACTTTTCCACCTGTACCGTAGTTCATCCAAGTGAAAGAGACACCTTTCACTTCATCCCTCTCTCCTGCAATGAGCCCAAATTCAAGATAACTTGTCTTGTGTGGAAAGAAGATGCCAGCTCTGGGCTGAGAACAATGGCAAAGCCACTAGGGCCAGTCCTTGGTCCATAACAATGATGAGTCTCTTTGTTCAACTGCAAGCCTCAGTTTCTTGTGCATAAAATGTTGTTGTGCAGTGAAAATGTTGTTCCTTGTATCTGAATCATTTAGGTGTGTTGGGAAGTAATTTGGGCTGTAACCATGTCTTTATATAATGCTTTTTGCAGAGAAACCTTCAGACATACCTGCCTTTTGGCATAATTCAAAGCAGTTGATGCCAGTCTGAAAATCTACTTCTGAAGGTTAAAATGTGTTCATTTGCTTAATCAAGTAAGTTAAAAGGCATAATATCTTGAGTTGTTTAAAAAAAAAGAGTTTCCCTCTCCAAATGTTACTCCTGGAAGAGGACCTAGGGAAAGCATGTTAGGAAAGCCCAGGGCCTCCTACATGCATTGCAAAGGGAAAGACACATGCCAGACTTGTCTATAACTTAGTGTCTGGTGAGTCAGAGCTAGAAGAGGCTTTCTCTCCACATTTCTAGGCACATTTTTGCATGTTAAAATTCTTGCACATGTAACCTGAAGATCCATTGGTGAGAGCAGATCCTACAGGTGAACATACCCTATATGAAAAGCCAGAGGAACAAATATGATTTTTGTTTATGTGCAGAAGGAGATTAATCTCTTTGGGTGAGTAATTTTGTGCTGTTCTTCCTTCCTCATGTAAGGACTTGTGCTGAAGTACTTTAATTTCACACATGGTAAATCAGAAGTTGGGCATCTTCTCCTGCACTTTGCTCAATTACAGGTTGGCTGAGGTTTTATTTGTGCATAGAGCTTTTACATACATTTCTTCTGAAATGTGCAGGTTCTTGGACTGGGTGGGTTTGTCTGTAGCACATGGCAAAAGGCCATTCTCACAGTGTGATTGTGTAGCCCACAGAAGCAAAGAATAGTTCTGAAAAGGAAAGCCATGTTATTCACTCCCCTGCTTCATGGGAAGATCAATGTTATCAAATTAACACATCATCTGACTCTCTCTGAAAACAAAAATAAAATAGCTGTGTGGAAGGATAATATTTTTTTTTTCTCTTTCAGCTGTGGAATTGACTTCTGAGAGGTAGTACAGTCCACTATCCCTCAGGTTCTGAAGTCCCTAGCAAGACATCAGAGGTCCAGATGGGTAACAGTCTTTAAAGAAAAGAATGGATTAGGGGAAGACAGGCCACTGGAACGTTTTACTGAGAAACTGAAGATAACTAGAGAAACCAAAGGTGCATTTTCTGGGCAGAATTTTCAGAGAATGATGAGAAGAAGATGAGTTTTGTTGTGGAAGCACCATGGAAAACATAAGACCCATTGATTTCACTTACAACGTGACTGAAGGCCTGCTGCAAAAGCTGGACCTAGAGGAAATGGCAGCCTGCATCATGGAGATGCTGTTGGACATCCTTAGGAAAAATGAAATGAAAATAATGGAAAAATATGGGAGAAAAGCAGTGAGACAGAAAAGCAGCAGCAGTGAAGGGGCAAGGCAGTTTACTTTTAGAATTACATATGAATGCTGTCTCCTTTGCAGAAAGTGCCAGAACTGCTCAGCTTTTCTTCATGGTTCTTACACCTATTCTGCTCATGAGACAACACTTTAATATCACCAGATGTAACCCAGATGGTACATATTAATTTATATATTGATGCTGGAAAATACTTATATACTTTGCATTTGAAGTCTTTTAAGTATGATTTTTATATTCATTTGAAAGTTCAATTTTATTGAGCCATAAGGCAGCTAAAATGCAGCTCCCAGGTGAATGAAAATTTATCTATTCTACCCTGAATGATTCCAGGTTTGTGTGAGACTACTTTCAAAGGTGTGTGATCACTTCATTTCAGAAATGATTCTCACTGGCTCGACAACAATGTGCTACTGTCAAATGTCCATTATTATGCTGAATGGAAATGTTGGGGAGATAAATTTAGAACATCTTTCATCTCTTTTTCAATATTAACAAATATTCCATATACTTGCCAGCAAAGACCCAATTGTGTGCCTTAATTTAAACATTTAATTATTTTTCTGAGTCAAACTTGATTTAATAAGTAATGATAAATGGAGTCAGACATGATCTGTAGATAATCAAGCAATGGGGCTCACATATCTGAGAGAAAAAGAAGAAGTGGTGGTGGCATTTGTCATAATAATCTATGCAACATCAGCACCAGTATTTCCCCAGTGTTTGGAATCACTGAGAAGAGGTGATGAAAAAAGAAGAAAATATACAACTACAGGTAGAATCTCAAAACAGTATGAAAGAACAATCTATGCTTTTTTTATTGGTAGCTCCCAGTTCCTTTCAGCCCTCCACTCCATTTCTTATTCTCTGTTTCTATCCCAAAGTGTACACCATTTCTGCAATTGTATTTTCTAAGCTCAAAACTCGACTCCTAAGTGCTATGTTTCTGGCAGAGATAGACCTTTGGCCCCAGAGAACAACAAGGAAAAAGCAAGCACTTAAAAATATCAATAAATAAATATGTTTTTAAAGCACTAACCCACAGAGTAGTCTGCTATTATTTCTGTTGTATTAAAGTGGCCATGCAGAAATGAACATAAACCCAAAATATGAACTTTGTACCCTTAAGAACAATTGGAAAAGGAATCTTCAGGCCATTCTTTATAATCATTGCAACAAATATGCATTATTCCACTAGACTAGCGAAAACCCTTTCCTGCAAAGACCATCTTTCCATCAACAAAACAGAGAGTGAGGCTGGTGCAAGGGTGGCAGGTTGGCTTCCAGAAGTGTGAGTATCTGAAATGCTCCTGTATTGGTTTTGCATGGTATGGTTTTTGGTAGTGGAGGAGTCACAGAGGTGGCTTCTGTGGGGAGCTGCTGGAAGCTTCCACCATGTCCATCAGAACCAATCCCTGGTGGCTCTGAAGATGGACATGCTGCTGGCCAAAGCTGGGACAATGAGAGAGGTTGGTAATGACTCTGTGATAGTATATTTAAGTAGAAAATCAAAACAAAGTCACACCGTATTTCTTCTAGTCAGAGAGGAGGAGGTGAAAACATGTGAGGGAAACAACATGTCAACACCAAGGTCAGTGGAGAAGGAGGGGAGGAGGTGCTCCAGGCGCTGGAGCTGAGATTCCTCTGCAGGCCATGGTGAGGACCAAGGTGAAGCAGCTGTGCCCCTGCAGCCCATGGGGATCCATGAGGGATGCAGAGATCCACCCACAGCCTGTGGGGATCCACGGGGGATGCAGAGATCAACCCACAGCCCGTGGGGATCCATGAGGGATGCAGAGATCCACCCGTAGCCTGTTGGGATCCATGGGGGATGCAGAGATCCACCCGCAGCCCATGGGGATCCATGAGGGATGCAGAGATCCACCCGCAGCCTGTGGGGGAGGTGCCCACGTAGGTACAGGTGGATGCCTGGAGGAGGCTGTGATCCAGTGGAAGACCCAGTGGAGAGAGGGGGCCCTGCTTCTAGACTGGAGCAGGACTGCACCCCATGGAAAGAGACCCACACCACAGCAGTTTTGGGAGGACTGTGTGCCTGTGGGAGGGACTCATGCTGCAGCAGGTGAGGTTTGGCACTCTTGGGAGTGCACCCACGCCAGAGAAATTCACGGAGAACTGTCTCCCATGGGAGGGACCACACAGCCTCACAGGGGAAGGACTCCTCTCCCTGAGCAGCAGAATAAAATCTCAGTGATGAACTGACCAAAACCCCCATGCCCCGTCTCCCTGCACTGTCAGTGAGAAGGAGGGAGGGGCTGAGGGGAAGAAGATGTTTTAAGGGCTTATTTTACTTCTCATTATCCTCCTCTGATTCTGTTAATAACACTTTGCAACCTTAAGTTGAGCCTGTTTTGCCCTTGATGTGTGTCTCCTGGTCCTTACCTCACTCATGAAGTGTTTGTTAATTTTTTTTCTCTCCTCTACCCAGATTTGGCAGGGGAGGGTGAGCAAGCCACTCTCATGGGTGCTAGGTCTGTGTGAAACCATGACAGCTCCCCATAGGATGCTCATCTTACCTGCTCCCAACTGCTTCTCTCCCAAAGTTCCTCAAACCTCAGACCTAATCCTTTCTATCCCTCCAGCCCATTCAAAGTGTCTTCACTCCTACCAGGTCCTCTCCCATAAGCATTCTGTGCTTACCAAAGGCGGTTGGTTCTCATTTCACATATACTAATTGCAAATTTCCACTCTTATTTGATGCAAATCCAGACAAAATGAAAATTATTCAAAAAACATTAAGCTGTGCAAGTGGTTAGCATGATTACACTAAAATAAACAATGAAATGACAAATCATTCCTGCTACTTCAGGATGGAAAACACCACTAGTTCTACATTTTGGGTAGAAACTTCTGCTACAGGCATACTGTTCTTTCATTACCTGGTGCAAAAATATTACACACCTTGAACAATTTGCTGTGTGGTGCTGTCAGAGAACAGCCACTGGATTAGATGAATTGTTGGTCTGATGAGATAGGACAATGCCTCTACTCCATCTCATGGGCCCTATAAGTAATCTCCTGATGAAAATATATTTACCTACTTCTTGTAAGTCATTGCTATTTCCAGTTGTTATTTTCTGAGTTCTTTCTGGTTTGTGGCATTTGGTATTCACAGCATTCTTTTGGTAATGCCAAACTCCAGCAGAGTATTTTAGGTATATTCATAAGGTACAGCCATATCTAGAGAAAGTACCAAGGGCCTTCCCAGCAGTAGACAATTAATGACTATTAGGAGGACTGTAAGGTATCCTGCAGTAGCAATGGCACACATTTTCCAGCAATCACTGCCCAGTGCTTTGGAAACAATCTCTCTCCTGTTATGCTGCTGCCTGTTAAATATCTTGGCATTTATCTCACAGCAGAGACCATTCGCCTGTGCCAGGGTTCTGTTCCATTGACAATGCCTCTTAATTGCCTTGTTGTTTAAATAAACAAGACAAGATAATTAAGCGATAATGACAAAGAAACAGGATGTTAGTGATAATGGGTGGTAGATCCCTCTTCCACCCTAACTTCACTATCTAGAGCAGCCCAAACTCTCTGCCTGTATTAAATCTTGCAACAACCTTCTGAGTTTTGAAAGGGCCCTTTTATCCCTGCTGTTTGAATAACTCAATAAAAGTGAAAAAGTCTGGAGGAAGGATTCAAGACTAGGAAGACGAGAGAATCGGGTGATGTAAAGGTTTCAGAAAAGTAGGGTGTACCTGTAGCACAAAGAAAAGCAGTTCTGCACGGGGAATAACCAGCAGAAGGAGCTGCCTGTTTGCTGTTCCAGTGTTCCTGGCAGTCCAGGAGGGGCTGGCCCGAGTTGTTCTATTTCTGCTCCTGACCAAAGCTCTTCAGCCATGCAATTTCCCTTAGGGCTGGGCAGCAGGACTGCTTCCCTGTTAATGCCAGCTACCTGGGCTGCTGTTGCACACACTCTTTCTCAGTGTCTCTGCTTACACTTCACCTCGCTATTCTCCCATACCGAAGGTGAATCAAAAAGGCTGACTTTGAGCAACCCTTGAGGCAAAGATTGACCAAAGCAGGATTTTCAGCTATTTGGCTCTAGGAACAAAGCAATGTTAAAGTGTAGTCATAAAATTGTGACATTAATGAAATAGATTGGTGGTCTTTTCCATTTATTACCTTATTTCCTCAACTGGGGATAATAGATGAAGTACAAATCCCAAAACATTTGATATGGAGAAGACTGGAAGTATTTTTTGTGTCTGGGATTATTTTTTTCTGACAGCCTACTAAGAAGACAGGTGGACTACAGACTGATGGAGCTTGTTGCTTTTCGAGATTTTTGGCTTATTTTGGTACTTACTGGTGTGTACAGTTCACAGAGACCAGTTCTGCATAGGATGATGCCATTGTACATTTCAAGGTATCAGAACAATCTGTTCGGGCAGAAACACATAGCTGAGCAAAGAGTGGTAGTGAAAAGAAAGAAAAGTTCCTTTGAACTTCTTTGAAGTTCCTGTTCTCTCTCCTGGCTTCCAGCTTGGCTGTACACTTTGCTTTAAAGACTAAAGTAGTATCATACCAGATTTGCTTCCAATTTTCTCAGTTCAAACATCTTTCCTGCTGGTTATTGATATTGATCTGACAAGCTCCAGGAGAGGTTTTCAGGGGATTCTTAAAGCACTTGTGTTGGCCTCAAACTGTTCAGGGTATTTGAATGTAAAAAACCACCATGTAGACCAAGGGCCTGCTTTTGTGTTTGTCCTAGAACAAATTACACCTTACCAAGAAAGCTTTTATACTGCGGTTTAAAAGTGAATTTTTGAGACAGAGATGCAATATTTGCTCCACAGTCATGTCTGCCTATGCCAAGAGCCAGGAGCCAGCTATGATGGACTTGAAGGACTGGCTATGTGGTCTTGTCTGTTGACATTGAAAACAAGAACAGAAATGTGGAGCAGTCTTGCTGTATGCTAGTTTCTTCAGCTATTGGTTAATGCTTTAAGGTCAATCAAAGGAGGGGTTAATTTTGGAAATTAAGGAAATATGAGAAAGACTGCCTCTGCCATAGCAGTAGATCTACCAAAACTCAAACCCTCATCAACACTTTCCAGCCTGCTCCTGGCAACTGGCAGGGGTTTGTGTCAGGGTGACCTGGAGCAGGTTGAAGAATGAGTGAAGAATGAGTTCAAAACAGTTTTACTAGGACTGAAGTACTTACTTGATGCCACAGAGACATTAGGAGATTCTGTAGCTATTTTGATCCTTGTCTTTGATTTTTTTGTTAGCCGTTATCTTCAGGGTTACAGGTCAGATATTTGGATTGATGAATAAGTAGCTTTCATAAGGGCTGGGCTTGTGTTAGAGAAGCAAATTATACTGCAACTCAGAAAAAAAAAGGAATGGTGGAATATTTCCACAGAGCAGACTAGGAAGCTGGTTTATTGACATTGAGGAATCAGATCAAATCAGTATCATAGTCTGATGGCAGAACCAAACCTGAGACCTGCATCCTTAAGATCCTAGGGACACATGCTGCATGTTTAGCTTGCTCTTTAAAGGATAATGATCAGGATACCTTTTCAGACACTTTGATCAGACAAAATGAGGATACATGGTACATGTATTACTGATACATATATGACACATGTGTGTTTGTATGAGCTGGAAGTAACAGGCAAAGGGCTTGTAAAAAAGGGTGTTACAGCACACTACCATGTTGCCCACACTGGCATTGCTTTTTTGAAGAAGGCCCTGATAGACAAATGACTGCTTCTGAGATTTTTTGGCAATAAGAATTGTATTTTTGTCATTTCATATTTATATATTCGATTCTGACTTGCATTTCGAACTTATTCACTGGCAAAGATATGGGTTCATTTTATTTATGGGAATGGGAACTTTCTATGTCCTTATCCCCCAAGAAATCTTCTGAAATAATAGAGTCACTGGGTTTTAAAAGAAATGTTGAGCACTTCATGAACTAAATATACCACTATTAGAAAGAAACAAAGAAAAGACAAATAAAATGGAAGCTTATTTGCATCTGATTTACATTATCCTGTGAGCACTGATTTCATTTTTATTTCATTCCTCTTAATACTATTCAGATTGCAGACTACAACCTTGCTGCAAATTTACCGCTGAGTTTCATTGTTCATTTAATCATCTCAGGTGTTACTGAAATAGGGAACACTGGTGCTTGGAAGATTTCCCCTGAGGTTCATGGGAGCTGCCTGTATCCTGAGGCTGGAGGAGGGGGTCTGCAGATACGTTCTGGCAGTTGCTGCTCTGAATTTTGATGATCGTCTGTTGAAAAATTGCATGGACCATCCTGTGTCAAGACAATCATTGCTGTCTCCTCCTTTTAGCCAGCAATTATGTCTTTAAGTTTACTACTTAGGTTATGCCTTTTTCTCCTCCATCCCTAACCCCTTGCTTCAGCTTAAATATTTGCAATAACTCACATTTCCCTCTCCCTCATTCCTCTTGAAGGCAGGAACTGTGTCAACACTGTGCAGATGTGTTTTAACCCAGCAGAATATTTTGATGAGTTTGATGGTGAGTTATGAAATCTTTGTGGTTAGCTCACAACACAAGAGGATTCTTTGATAAACACAAGTAACTGGAGTTTACCATGAAGGTATCTTTGTCAGGGAATGTTTTCCTTTCTGTTTCCTGCAGCTTTGCTTTCTCTGGTTCAGAGAGTCAAAAAGTTAACACCCTTGGGCAATGGGCAGTACTATCCATGATTTGAAATTCTCTTTTAACTAATGTTTTATATTGTTTGTTTAAAATCTACTGTGTCTGCAAGCAGTCCCTCCTATAAAATTATTTACCATTGAATATCTGCTGAAAGCAAACAAAAAAAGCATAATCTAAATAATTATGGTTAAAAATTTAAACAACTAAGAGTTAAAAATATTTTGAAGTCTTTGTTTAGCTGTAGTCTATTTCTATTGACATAGGGTTACAAGAATCTTGTGGCTGGGATCTCTGATATTTCCTTTTGAATTTTTCAAATGAAGTTTTGTTCCTGATTTTTGGAGAGGTGAAATTCTGATGGCATCATAATGAACAAATGAATGAATACATAAAAATGTAAAAATTTCCCCTTGGGCAACAAATTTGCTCATATTAATGCTGGAAGAGAGGGTTAAGTGCTATGTGACAGAAACTGTATTCACTGTTGCAAAAGGAGCTACTCATTTTGATCAACAGCAGAACGTTTGCCTTCGAACCTCTAGTCCCAGTTGGAGCAGCAACCTTTCCCCTATAATTAATTTTTGTGTGCTGTAGTCCATTAGAGAAGAGAGTGACAGCCTCTGGACACAGATTACTGTCTTAGGTATGGCCCAAAGGAACATTATGGTCTTAATTAAAGGTGGCTCAATATGTCAGCCATTGCAATAGTTTGGGCATTTTTAATACTGTGTCAGAATCTAACCACCTTAAAAGAATTCTAGTAGCAAGCAAACTAAGTAATTTAAAGGCAGCTCATGTTCCCTGTAAGTTTTGCAGGACTGCTATTGGGAATACTTGATAATTTATGAAGGCTTACACCACCAAATTAATTACATTTTCCTGATGCCACATGTCTTTTTCATACAAGCTAGCTCTGAATTATAAGTAACAATATTGTCCTTGTTCATTCCTTCAGTACAGGAGACAGCTTACTAATTACACCAGTAGAATTCAGTTGCTGTATTTTAGAAGTGTCATTTATTAAACACTGCTGCAGTTAAGGTGGTATATGCTTCTCTAATATTGACCCTGATTTTTGCTGTGTGTATTACTGCATCTCAGTTCCAAGCCTTTGGCATGGGTTTCATTTGGGAGCATTTTTTGTAGCTTAGAAAAATAAGTTCTGAGGAAATGACAAAGGCAGAGACTTGCTGTGATATACAGGAGGTACAACGCCATGCACTCTACTGTTTTGTGTGGGAATGAGGTTATACTTCAAGCCACTGTTCTGACAAACAAAGTAACCTTGGTGTCCTTATAACAGGCAACTCATTGTCAGTGGGTTTCTTCTGAGGTCCTGCAACCTTGAGTCGTGCTTGGGTTTTACAGAGCAGATACTCCTTGGAAAGCCTGACAAACTCTCCTGATGTGGCTGCCTTAGAAAAAATGGATGTTTTCAATTTTTATTTAAATTAAAATAAAATCAGTTTGAATAGATAGTATATGAATATAGCTAACCCCTGAACTTCAATCAGCAAGGAGGGAAATAAATGGACCTTCTATTTACTTTAATAAGATTTTAGAATACTGAAATTTACTTTTGTGCCTCTTTCTTTTTTTTTTTTTTTTTTTCCTGATTTGTATCAAGATGATAGAAGAGCATCTAGGGCTGCTTTTGGATTAACTTCAAGTCAGTGATTTGTACAAGGAAACTATTTTTTCCAATGATTTGCTATTACTTGAAATAAGAATTAGATTGGAGATGAAATTCTAAAAGGAGAATTTTTCACAGGAAATCTCACTTTTCTGCAGTTCCTTTAAATACTAAATACTAAAGTTTGATCTGTGAAAGAAGAGTGCTGTTGTGAAGTTTCATCAGACTCCAAGTAGGATTGGGGTGAAAAGACGCTCTTTCACCTCAGTTATTGGAAAATGCAACTGAGAAAAACCCAGAAGGTACTGCGAAAGCAGTAGGTATAGATGTGCCCTGTTTGGAACATGGAACATGCAAGAGGATCTTGCACCCTCTTCCTAGGAGGGAGTGAAAATGTTATTGGGCAATGACACTACAGTATCAGTGCGGGAGGAGTAACTTTGGAGCTCAGAATTGTCCAACACTTAGGCTTAACATTTTTCCAGTGAAATCTTCAGTTCCAGTATTTTCCTTTCTGATTATGGAGCATTGTGGAGCCAGCCTTTACTTTTCAGCTGTATCTATTAAGCTGTATTAATATTATAATATATGTATGAAGACATGTGTCTTAAAGGTCAGCTTCCAATCATTATTAATTCTGCAGAGAAGACCATCCTGAACTTATGGTGAATTATGTTTCTGCTGCATTTAGTCTTCAGCTCTGAATAATATTTGGTCATCTTCACATTATGTTAAGTGCAATGGATGTTGAAGGCCTTCCAGGTAGTGACATCTGGTTGTGCTACTTTACAGTACAAAAATTGCCTCAAGGAACTAAGCCTCAAGTAGTTCAGCATCTGTTTCAGGTTGTTTCAAGAGATGGTATACTCCTTGTAAGCTTGCCCATGAAGAATTCTTACATGAGCTTTGATAGCAGAAACATTTTTTTGCTTTTTCTACAGCATGCAGTTAAAAGTTTCCTTTTATAATTTTTTTGTTGTTGTTGTTGTTCTGAAATTTAAATCTATTTGGAAGTGGCTGGTGAAAACTTGTGTTAATTGAACATCAGATATATTACAAATACTTGCAAGGGCAAAGCTATATTAAATAGCCCTTCACACAGTCAGGACTTTTTAACCGGAGTGGTACTGATCATCTGTCCCCATCTCTGCTCAAAAGTAGAGGAAATCCAAGTTTTTGTCAACCCATTTAGAAGCTTGCTACCTATTCTCACCCTCTGTCTTCTGATAGCACTAATGTCCTTTAATTTCTCTTTACTCAGAGTAAAATTCTCTGTAACAGTTGCACAGCAGGCAGTAAATCAAACCTTCTTAGAAGACATTTGGATTTCTGACCAAAAATGAGATTTTCCCTCTTTCACTCTGTCTTGAACCAATGCCTCCTGAGTTTACAGAGTTTGCACACTCCGGATTGATTTATTTTGAACAAGACCTGAAATCTAACACTTTGTGTTAAATGGTATTGTAACTTCTACTGTACAAATATATATTGTCAACTAATGGCTGCCTGGGTCAGGCCTTATTAACTGGGAACCACAAGATGGTGCTGCCATAACTGACCTGTTTAGTCTAGCTTGACTCAGCAAACAAGAAAACACTTTGCCTTCTTCTCCTGAAGGGGCAACAAGAAATGACTCACCATGAATCATTCACTCTGTTGTTCCCCAACACATTTATAACAATGTGCTATTTGTTTTCAAAGTGTCAGGATGACACTTTATCAGATGAGCTACCTTCTCTCATTGTCTCTCCTTCAGTACCTCCAGAGGTTGGGCAACTTCACCTGCGGGAGATTCTTCATAAGATACATCTATATTCCAAGCAATTGTCTGACATAGAAAGTGCTGAGGAAGAAATAATGGGAGATCCCTGATGATGGCATATCCAGACCCAACAGTGCAGCCAGGCCTGTGCATATCATGGAAGCTGAGGCCTGACTTTAATATGTGAAGCATCCCACACTTGTAATAATTTGAAAGGAAAGGCAAGAATGGCTGGGTATTTGCCAGCCACATCTGGATGTGAATAATTCTCTCAGCTCTATACACAGTCATTGTAGTCTTCATCAGACCCACATAGTATTTGGGGTCCAGAGCTGATCCATAAGAAAACAGTCACAGACATTGTATCAAATGTCTCCAAGGATTGTCATACAGGTCTTCTGCTGAATCTTGCTGGGAAGCCTAGAAGGTGCCCTTTACCTGCCCCCCTGGTGAGTTTATGTTCCTCCAGCTGCCCCTGTCCCCTGGATGCAATGATGAATATGTGCTGGTCCCTGTGAGCAGAAGGCTGCTGTGCTGATTTAAAAATCCACCCCGTTCCCCCACGCTAGTTCTTTTCTTCCAGGGCTGCTGTGGTACAGTGGGAGGGAGCACAAGCCTGAGCCTCAGGGCCATGGTTCCTGCTGTTGGCACTCTGAAGTGCTCAGCAAACGTGACTGTGCTGTGGCTAAGGGTGGTGCTGGGGGGTCTTCATTGGCATAGACTTCTGCCAGCTCTGCTGTGGGGTGATAACTGCAGGCAGACGACTGTGAGTGTCTAGAAGCTTTAAAATGTCCTGGAAAATTCCCCATGGGTTTTTTGTCAGTCTTTGTGTTGTACCGCCCTCATTAGTTTCCATGTATTACTTGTCCAAGAGAAACTGCTGAAAGAAAGGAATGTCTTCTGTGGTAAAAATAACATTAATTTCTGTTGGATTATGGTTTCGTTTATCTATCTATTAGCAAGAAAAAAAAAAAAAACAAGCATGAAAGAGGTGTGTGCAGGATCACCTTAGACTCATAATAATCATTGTTGTTGTTACAGTGAGTTGCTTAATAAATAGCCTGTTGGCTGCAATGAAAGAGGAGCTTAGAATAAACTGTTCCAAGAAATAGCATTGATATGTCCATATCAACCATGAAAGAATCAGGAGGGATGCATAAGGAGAGTCAAATCTTTTCCTGGAGCTAATATACAGTTGCTTTGAGCATACATACACACATGCACAGTAGTGCACAATTTTTATTTATTGCATTCTCACCAAGGAGTACTTCTAAAATGTTATGAGAGACAGATCTAGAAATATATGATTTATCTGGAAGCAGAATGAATTTGATGTGTTAAGTAGTTTGGATTTGAATGAAGATGTTCCTGTTTCCACACACTGAAGACTGGTATTGATTTGATGTATATACAGAATAATTTTCTTCACAGCTGCTTAAACTGTGCCCTCTACAAACTTCCATGATTATTTAGATTTATGTTGCCTTTCTCATCACATCAGTGCTATTAGGAGGGTTTGTGATACTCAGGGAAGTGGTTTGGTTTTGCTGGATCTGAATGAATTGTGGTTTAGAAGAACTCCTTTGAGTGGGAACAGTCTCGTTTTAAAGTGTCATGTGTGATCTGAGCCTTAGAGAGACGTTGGAATGGACATGGAGGTAGTAAGCAATTTGGCATTTGGTAATGCCTTTGTGATCAAACAGAAGGCAGCATTTTGGCCTTCTAGATTCTGAGGTTGCTTTTTAAGTTCTGTTGATGTGTCATAGTTTACTACTGGCTACCCCATACACAGCATACTTCTCACATGGTTTGCACAGAAAAAAATTAACAAAGATTGAGGATTTCATCACGCCTGTTGTGTAAAAAAATGTACTTCTTTATCCTTAAACTCTATACTAAAGGTGAGTTGACCATGCACAAGTAGCTGATTGTCCCAAAGCTTTTTACAACTCTGTGCTGGAAAAAAAAAAAAAAGCTGCCACTTCATTTGTTGTATTCTTTAGCTGTATTACTTCTTTATGCTCTTTTCTGTAGCAATTTCTCTTTACAGTTTTATTTTCAGTTTATCTAGAAGACCACTGGCAATGGGCAGCAGAAATAATTTAATTTCCTTTGTAATTTTACATCTGTCATCAGCAGGAAAGAAGATTTTGAGAAACAAGGTGAGAGTCCGTACCAGTGTATTTTCCTCATAAGATGCCAACATGAGAAGCTCAGAGCACAGTAGCTTTGCTGTGAACTGACAGACTTTATAAAGATTTGTCCTTGCTAATATTTCTGTTTTCTGGTCCGTGGGCAGTTGTGAAAAAGTCAGTGACCTCCCCTTCATCAGACAGCAAATGGATCTCTTGGGCTCAGGATGAGCAGTTGGGTTTTCCTTCTTGAAAAGATGGCCAAAGAGGAGAGAAAGTCAGATCTGGTCCTGCAAGTTAATCTGTGGAGCAGTCCCAGAGGCAAAAGCACAGAGGTGTCACAATCTCACAGCATTGCTCTTGGATCCATAGAAGCCCATTCTCTTCTGAGTGCACAGCCTGCAGATGTGCCTCAGTATCCTCTCTATTGCAGCACCATCACTCAGAGTATTTGAACTTGTATTTCTTCAGCTTTCAAATGTTCAGTCATAATCCACTGAATGCTCTGTCAGAGCCAGCATCCTTTGGTTGGGGGTAAAGAATGTGACATTTGGGCATTCCCATGGGATGGTGACCAGGTTATCCTGTGCTTGGCACCACAGTACAACATGTGGCTTTTGGATTGGTGAAGAAATGCCTATGCTTGGTGGCCTTTCCTACACTTCTGCATCCTTCTCTGCCATTCTTTTTCTGCCCGTCTGCCAGGCATCATGCATATGCTGGAATAAGCAGGTGGGAAGAGGAAGATCCCTTTCCAGCAAGGTCCTGTTTGTGTGCTGGGGAAAATCCACCTCCAGCATTAACCATTCATGAAGAGCACTGTCTTTTTAGAATCACTCCTTATACTTTGCTTTCTGGTGGATTCAGCACCATAGAAATCCTCCATTCTGAGTCTCTCACCTTTGCTTCTCTTCTGCATTTGGACAGAGAAGGGTTTCTTTCTCTTTCTGAGTAGAGGAGGTGAGGTCAGAAGGAGAAAGAGCTTGGGTGGCCAAATCACAGGTGGCAATAGAGCTGGGGAGGTACTGCAGATGGCTGACGTAAGGGTTCATAAAGTGATGAGGACTCAACCTTCAACGTTCCTTTAAACCTAAATGTTTGTATGGCTTACCAAGCCAGCATGTAAAACTATATAAACATTTTCACATGTTGAACTACAGATTAACTGTGGCGCTTATGATTATAATTAAAACCACAAACACAACATATTGTGAAAAATTCCACGTACGCATTTAAGTCTTGCAGTCAGGGAAAGGCATTACTGAGTTTCTCTTGAAAGTTGTTCTTTCTATTCAGCAAATCTTAGGTGAAGCTGAAGGTCTTGCAGAATTGAATGTCACTATTTGTAGAATTTGGAGAAAGCCTTTCATTATTTCTGGAGGTATTGTTTAGATGAGGAATTTTTTTTTAATACTTATCAAAGTGAAAGGAACTGACATAGGAGTTTGGTGTGACCTGTATATGGTATTTCAGATCAAATGCTTAGATAGGAAACTTTAATTCTTGAATATTTCAAACCATTAAGAGGAGTGTAAATCTGCAGAGGTGGGGCTAAAATGAGATTTCAAAAGTATGTTCTATTTTTGGCTTGTAACTATTTTTATTTAATGCTTGCAACACCAAGGCAAATGTTTCTGAAATTTGCTTTAACTATCTTCCTTTGGGGATGGTTTGTCATGTTCGTTTCCTGTGCTACAAACTTTTCAGTGCAACACTGGGTCTACAGCTGGCAGTCAGAACTGAGTGAGCCAGGACATTTACTTGGGGTATGCTGTTCCTTGATGAAATGCCAATTACTCTGAAATGTAATAGCCACATCAGCAGCTGAAGAAAATAAAAATGGACCATTAATAATTACTTCTGTATGTGTATTTTTGATTTTTAACTAGTCGCGTAAATTTTTAAAAGTTTGAGATGTGTTTTTGAATGGTAGTGGTAAAGAAGAGCAGAAATTATGCAAGTAGCAGTATCCTTTCCAAAGTACTCTAGAGGCCAAGACACAGAGGTCATGACACCTATCAGCAGAACAGAGAGAGAGAGAGAAGCTGCCTGATGTAGCTAAAAATATAACCTGCAACTCAAAATGAGTCTTTTGATTTCCCCAATCCCATGGAAGTGCTTGTGTTCCAATGTGATCCTGCAATGATCTTATCTATGTTACTGATATTTCTATTTCTAATTTTGGGTCTAATTCTCCACTAAAGTTGTGTCTGGACAGTGTAAAGTGGCCCTGCAGGAGAAAGACTGAGAGCAGCTCAGAGCAAGCAGGAGTATCTCCAGTGCACAGCACTGCAACGTGTTGTCAAACAGCATTGGGGATGCCGTAATATTGGCACAGCGTGGATGGGACTATTTCATGGATCTTTCCATCAAGTAGTAGAGATGTATCTGAACTACAGCAGTAGCAGCCCAAACATGCAGTAGCAAAAGTTTAATGACAGAGGGAAACTAGTAAAAATACCAAAGCTGGTATTTTTTTTTCAGCAATCACAAGTGTTCAAAATTAGAAATATTGAATAAATAGAAAAAATGGCTTAAAGTTTCATAGGTCATGCTTAAGATTGAAACAGAGAACCTAGAGTATTTCAAGAGGCAAATGCTTAAATGTTTTTGTTTGTTTTAAAAAATGAGCCCTTTATCTGCTATAAAACATTTTGTGAAAATTGTTGATCCTATTTTTAAATTGTTTTATGCAGTGTTTTCTTCATTGTTGAGCTTCTGAAATTTTTCAATTTTTTTTTTCATTTTAGGTTCTCCATAAAAAATCATCAAAAATGAGCAAAGCCATATTTCTTCCCATTAAAAGATTTTGTTAACGCAAGAAATTGACAACAGTTTTTGTGAAATAATTACACTTCAGGGAAAAAAAGAAACAACAATCCTTACACACACAAAAAGAAGTGATACTTCCATAAAAAAGATGTGATGTTAAATTCTGAGCAGCTGCAATTCAAAACACCTTGCAGAGTGTTGAGAAATTATAGCTACAGAGTCAGCAAAACACAGGTGTAAAAGCTCCCTCTGTGGAGCACAACTAACTGTGATGTTTGCTGTGTATTTGCATTTATTGGGATGTTGTCTTAGGAAGTCTTGCTGGCAATCTTCTCTGGGAGCCTGAATTCAGAGTGAGAGAAAGATCACACTGGGCTGTTCAGCTTGAACCTTGCACTAAGCCTGCCCTGGCACATACCATTATTATTTCTATTGTTTTTAGGTCTGGGTTGTGGGGTTTTTTTGCTCTGCATTAATGCAACTAAGATCATAACAGCAGCATATGCACAACAAAGCTGCTAACCAAGGAAATATCAGGCTTACAGCACTTTTTTGCACCACAGTTGCTTATCAATGAAGCGTGTATATAGCCTAATTAACATAACTGGAATGACTATAATTATGCTATCATTTTGTTTACTTTAGCACATTCTGTTGAGGTATATGGGTAGCAATATTTGTTATTGAAATATTCCCCCTTGCTACATTCAGGCTGTTTAATTTTCCTGGTAGTCTATTTTATTTATGGTGTGATTTAGTTGCTTAAAAGTGAGGAAGTATTAAAGTCCACAAACTCTTGGCGTACAGAGTCTTCTCTACTATGGATCTTGGACAAAATCTGATAACGCTTTGAGTAGTTCTCAATCATGCAAGTAATGTGATCCTATTATAATTAATGCCACTATTGTCATAAATAAAGTTTTGGAGGATAGAAGCCTAAAAATAAAAATAATCAAGAACATGCACAGCTAAAAGCCTTTCAGGCTCCCATTTGAGAAAGTGCAATGCAAGTGAAGCTGTTAGTTTGGGATAGCATCACCAGACAAAGACAATGGAGAAAAATGGTATAAAACATTTATTTTGCCCTGGCTTAGACTGCCTGACTGAAATGAAGTTGTATCCACTTTTGATGAAAATAAGATGTCACTACCAGAAATGTTTCTGAAGGAGGTTCCCAGTGCATCAGGGCGATGCATGCTTCAGCCTTTGTACAGTCCATGTGGACATCTGCATCCTCATGGCTTCAGCAGTAGATCTTTGCTGTGCTGTAGTGTGACTGTAGCTCAGGAGAAACAACCACAGCATGTTCTTATCCCTCACACCCTTGTCTAGGGCAGAAGGAGAAGGGAAGGGCACATAGGATGTCAGTCCTTGCTGACAGGCATTTCTGGACGTCTGGGACTGTAAAAATCCTTGTGTTGCTGTTGGCTTGAACTTGTCTCAACCTCATGCACCCACAGCACAGGGACACAAAGCCCTTCACTGGCTCTCACTGACAGAAGTGGTGCACAACCAGCTTGCCCAGCAGAGGCCTGGATCATCAGCTCTCTTGCATTTCACCAGGGTTAATGCCTCCCACTTTCTGATGATGTGCAGAACATTAATAACATAAGTCATGTTTGTACAGATATATGATTTCCATAATTAGGAAAGTCAAGAGTGTAATTTAAGGTAAGGATGTATAAATTAACACAGACATACTGAGTATGTTGGCACTTTAAGACACCTTTGGGTGTAGTCTAGGGCCTTTCTTCACATTAAAGGAATAACAAAGGTTCTCTCAGGTCTCTTGCTGAGTTTGCTGGTCAGCTGGAAATCTTTTTTTTTGTGCTTTTGATGGAACCAAATTTCATGGTAGTGTTTTTAATGGGAGAGTACCTCTTGTGTGCAAGCTGTCATACTTCTAATTGGGAACAACTTTACTTCTCAAGTTGACACATCCCACAGATGAAGTGCCTTCAGCATGTGGCAGGTCAGAAGTGTCCAAATATTCCCAGGGATCTTCTGAGGAAAACCGGATGGTCTGAAATCTTTCCTCCCCTTTCCCTACCAGTGCACTTATTCTAAGACAGTATAGATGTCTAATTTAAATGCACCAAGTATAAAAAAATGGAGGGAATTGACTGTAGTTTTTTTTCCTGATAATTGCAATCACATCACAGTCAAAAGATGAGGAATAAATGAACAAGCAGCACATTTCAAGCCCACTGTTAAAGAAGTCTCACAGTGGCTTTGCTGTTCCTCCGTGTTTCTTTACCACTCTTGATCAGGAACCATATATAAATGAATAATGCCTACATGCAAGATCTGTCTTAGAGTTATATGAGCTATTCCTAAGCAAAGCTCAATATATGGAACTTAGTCATCTATCACATGTTTTTATGTACCAGTTCTCATTTTTTTATTTAAAATTGCTTGTCTGATTTAAATGAGTAGACAGAAATCCATCTCTGAAAATACATCATTAAAGTGATGCAGTTTTACATAAGAGATGAATTTTATCCACACATCATATACATCACACATTTTAAGAATAAAAAAAATCTGTTACTGGAACACAAGCACATACACACTTTCTCTAACCCCTGGCACTCACCGTGAAACGAAGACTCGAGGACATAACCTTTGGAGACAAATATACACGTGACTCTTTCAATTTCATTGCCATCCCAAGGACTTTAGCATTGAAATGACAGCTGATTCTCTCTCCTTTTATGCAGGCACAAAGGCAGAGAGAGGACTGAGGTTCAGAGACAAATATCTCAGTACCCAGTGCAAGTGAAGGTTGTGCCTTAAGAACAGCAGGTTTGAACTGCCATGGCAAGTTGCAAGACTAGTCATGATTTTTATCCATCTTCTGCTCTCATCCTCTGATATGCTTGTGACATTTTCTCTCTCATTGCAGCCCATTAGCTGGTAATAGGGGGCACAGAAGTGTTTTGTGGGCTGTAAAAAGAAGAGACCAAATGTTGTGACACTCTTGCCAGTGACCATGGCTGGACTTGTTGATCCTTGTTTTCCACTTCTGTGCTCCTGTTTCAAATACTACATATGCAAATGTCTTTCTGCTGCTTGTTAAACTGCCCTTGAAGTCTAACCATTTCTATTCCCAGCTTGTCTTCTCTTAAGTACACTGTCAATCATGTTAGGACTTTCTAGATATGTGATGGTTTAGTCGGTTTTATACAAAAAGATATTGCTTTGCCTTGCTAAAAACATATGCTTTAATTGTCCATTGTGATTTCTTAAATTCAGAATGCAGAAAAGGAATCCTTTCAGTTTAAACAACTTCCTAATATTTTGAAATGGTGTTCTGGGAACACAACCTCACAGTGCCTGGACATGAGGCCCTGCTGCCTCAGAGAGGTGATGTGAGACCCTTGCTCCTTGCACAAAGAGAGACTTTTGGGGCTCCCAGCAATACCAGGCTGTGAATCATTTTATCTTTGCCATTATCATCTGGGGAAGCAAACAGGATTTTACCCTTTATTTTAACGATATAGGTACTTGCTGCTTGAACTCTTGCCCTCCCTATCCCTTTTCCTGCTATACACACTGCTTCTGCTCCTCTTCTATTCCCATGCAGTCCTCTTTGCTTTTGCCCTTTCTTCTCCTCTTGTTCAGCTTGTGTTTCCCTTGTACCGGGTTATCTGAACAGTTTGCATTAAACTCCTGTATAAAATGACATGGCATTTGTGCAGCTGCACACCCCACTCAACTTTACTCCATGCCTTCTTTATTTATTCTAGGTGCAAATGACAGCAGTGCAGGCTGGAGTCACCAGCTGGCACTGTCAGGAAGAGCAGTATGTGAAGTTTTGCTTCACCAAGCCTAAACTTCCACGGTCACCAACACCTTGTTTGTGTGAACAGCCTTAGCTTGGTGAGACCCACTGCTGTATGCAACTGGGAAACAAGTAGCATCTTCCTTCAAAGAAGGGGATTTTTGAAAATACTAGAATGAGTGAGGGATGAAAACCATGTTAAAGGGAGCACACCCCCTATGCAGTTGCCCATGTGTGTGTGTGTTTTTTTTTTGAGGATCCCCAAGTCCTGTCCACTGCTGTGGTCACAGAGAAGTGCCTGAAACAGGCAAGGCAAGAACAGCCAGCAAGGAAAACAACTGCAGATAACTGAAATCATTACAAGAACAACCCCTGCCTGACATGCCTTACAGCACAGCACTGCGACTCTTGAATAAAGAGCCTTGAGATATCTGAGGACCACAAGTGGCAGAGATATATGGTGTATTTACATGCACCCTTCCCAAATGCTGTAGTGTGGTTTTCGCTTTAAATTTTGTGTTTGCCCTCTATTCTCCTCCTTATTCTCCTCCCCTCCTGAGTTACCAATCTCCCCAAGCCCTTCCCTAACTTCCTCCCTCCCAAGCTGTCAATCCTCCCTATCCCTACCTGTTTTTCCAGAGTGTTCCTTGTCTATCTTGTAGTATTTGATACCCCATTTGTTGTTTTGTATTATCCCCCTCCTCTGCTCTCCCTGATGGGTTTATAGAATGTTAGTCCTGCCCTAGATTCCTCCCCTGCCATGCCCTCATTGGTTAGTTGACCTGTACCACTCCCCCTATAAAAACCTCTGCAGACACCCTGGGCTTTGTGTTGGGGTCCCAGGTCGTGGGCGTTATAAATCCATCCACTTTTACCCCAAGTCCTGTGTCGTTGTTATCTGTTCCTGCGCCGGACCAAGCAATAACTGGGAATAGCAGAGCTCTCTGGGGGAAGGTCGCGCCCCTGCTGTCACTGCCCAGCACGATACAGCACCCTGCAACACCCAAACATTGCTCTTCTAGTGTTGGCTGCTGCAGTGGTGGAAGTATTTCTTCAAGTGCAATGCCTGCCTCTAACCACTGCCTTTGCCAAGCTGCTCTGCCAAATGCTTCTTTTCTTACCGTAGTCATTTCCCAGCAGACAGGAAACTGATCCTTTTCCCAGACCAAGATGTCTCTTACAATCCCAAACTGAGACACATCAGGAAAAAAATTGCATTTTTATTCAAACCAGCCATTGTTTAATTGTGTTGCCTTTATCAGCAAATTGCTTTCTTTTAAAAATTCCCACATGTGACAAATCAGGTTGTAATGCATTACTTCAGGCTGTATCTTTCATGTTGCATTAGAGTAAGTCAAGCTTAACATGATTTGATGCTTGCAACCTGCTTCAAACATGGCATGTGAAACATTTGAAAGAGATGTATCTTCCAGGGGTAGCAAAGACTTTATAGATTTCTTTTTTTCTTTCATTTATATTTTTCTCCCTTTTTAGTTTCAAATGGAAGTTAAATAAGGGGAATGTTAAAGAATTAATCAATGTACCACTTTTTCCTACTTGTAAAAATTATTTGAACTTTCAATTGTTTGATTTTTGCTTTATATTTCCCAAATTACCGAGAGAAACATGTATCTGGTGACTGTTAGGAAAAAGTCTTCTAGCAAAGCAGCAATTAGGTTGGAGAAAGAATGGTTACACATTCTCTAATGGGTGCTGATAACAGAAAAACAATTCCACTTTTGAAAGATGAAAGTTTATATGGCTAAACCCCACCTGATCCCCCCGATCAGCCTCTTGTATTTGAAGATATTTTTGATTCTCTAAATCAAATGTGAACTTAGCAATTCTATTCTGTAAATGAGCATACTTGTCTAATAACAACAGTGAAGAAAAAGTAAAAATAACCTGTGTTGTTACAATAGCTTCAAGTAATTCAATTTATTATGTTTACCAATAAATTTACACTTAAACATAGCAAAAAATGCATGTTTTTCTTTAAAGAGTAGCAAAAGGAACATTTGGACATTTGTAACATTTGAGGTTTTGGGTTTTGTTCCTCCTAGAAAGCTGTTTAGTCAATAAATGTTTTCCTGAAACATTTCTGAGCAAAAGGTGGTTTCTCCTGATACAAATATCCATATAAACATGTTGGTGCTTGGAGTCTGTCTGAAGAGTTTTCTGCTTTCTTTGCTGCTGGTGTTTTATTTCCTTTGAGACTATTCAGAGACTATAGAGTATATATATTTTTACTAGAGTCTGTATGTATAATCTATATATAGACACTGGTGTTTTTATTTCTTCTGAACCATCCTTTTTAACCCTTTGAATCACAATAATTTCTGTTGGATGACTTGGACAAAGATCTCAGTTTGTTATACCAATTAGTAACATGTTCTGGTTTTATGGACTTTTTCAGTGTGAGGAACTTTATTTTAGCTGCATATTTCATCTTGTGTAGATGCTAATATAATTGCAGTCACCTACTTGTCTATCATTTCAAATCTAAAAATGACAATTTTAGAAGGCATGCTCTGGACCAGCCAGGAAGCAGAAACCTACTGTGGGAAACACAAAGTAACATCATATAATTCCTGTGTACAAAATCAGAATTCTTGACCAAAATGGTCTTTTCAGGTGTCAAAATCTGTTAAACGCTGTCTACGCCCTTGAGGGCAGAGGCTCTGCAGCAAGATCTGAACAAATTAGAGAGATGGGCAATCACCAACTGTATGAAGTTTAACAAAGGTTAATGCCAAGTTCTGCACATGGGATGGGGCAATCCTGGATGTACAGACAGCCTGGGGAATGAGAGGCTGGAGAGCAGCACCATAGAAAGGGACCTGGGGGTTCTGGTCAGTGGAAAGTTGATATGAGCCAGCAGTGCCCTGGCAGCCAGGAGGGCCATCCCTGTCCTGGGGGGCATCAGGCACAGCATCACCAGCCAGGTAAGGGAGGGGATTGTCCTGCTCTGCTCTGCACTCAGGAGGCCTCACATCGAGTGCTGGGGGCAATTTTGGTCACTACAATATAAAAGAGATATTAAGCTACTAGAGAGCATCTAAAGAAGGGCCATGAGGATGGTGAAGGGCCTTGAGGGGAAGGTGTATAAGGGGAAGCTGAGGTGACTTGGTTTGTTCAGCCTGGAGGAGACTGAGGGGAGACTTCATTGCAGTCCTCAACATCCTCACAAGGGGAAGTGCAGGGAGAGGTACTCATCTCTTCACTCTCATGACTGTCATGGGTTTGTGCTGGTGCAGTGCCAGTGCACCCATGAAAATATATTTTTCTCAAATGGCTACTATGAGATGTGACCAGAGACAGAGCAGAGCAGGCTCAAGCTTAGAAATAAAGGAAAAAAACTTTATTAACCTACACTATAATAAAAGAAACACACAAGAAACAGAATGAAAACCTTCTAAAACATTCCTCCTCCCCCCACCCAATTTCCACCAAAGCACAGTGAGACAAAACCTTGGACCCTCGATCAAGTTACCACCCCTCAGATAATCAATTCTCAGTCCATCAGGGGAGAGAGGAGTCTCTCTTGTACCACAGTCTTCCACAGGAAACACAGCTGAAACCTCTGGTGTTTCCATGTCACACATGGCACTGCCCGGAGAAAATCTGCCATTGTGACATACTCCTTCCATGTCACAGTGCTCTCACCACCGTGCATATACCGAAACTGCTCATAGGGTTCCTTTAAGGATGCTTTGCCAAGGACCAAAGAACAACAGTTTCTCATTTTGGGACAACAGTCCCCCGATTTTCTCCTCCCCTGGGACTGAGGGTCTCGAGAGCAGAGATCTTCTTCTTCCTGGAGACAGAGGGCATCACCACACCCTCCTCAACTTTCCTCTGTTCTCTCCACTCCTGCACATGATGTCACTCACTGAAGCAGGCCACTCTCACTCCTGCAGTCTCTTGGCTCAAGCCATTGTGTCCCACTAAATGCAGTCTGTGTGTTTGGGAGAATTGGTTCAGTCTATGGCTATACAAGAAAAGTCCAGCCAAGGCCACTCCATCATCTCCTCCCACCTAGGATTTCTTTTCGATCTTCTTCTGACATCTCAGGTCCCAGACTGTCTCTCTTCTTTCAAATCGAGGAGGAGTAGTGTTTTGCAAAGCTTTCTTTGCCTAAGACAGGGTTAAAAGTCTTGGGCTCCCAGGATGACTGAAATCTCACAGCAGGCTGCTCAGAACTCCCACGGCTGGGCACCTTCCCCCCCTTCACTTTTTCCTCTCTGGTCATACTGCCGGCACATGATATTAAATTTCCAGGTGGCACAGGCTTTCTGTCTCTCTCTCTCCCTCTGGGGTGGGGGTGAGGGGGGAACAAAGACATCTCAGTTTCTTCCCACCCTTCCATCCGCAGAGGCTGACCAGGTTCCATTCCATTCACCTCCCAGCCTACCTCTCCCAGGCCGCGTGGCTTCCCCTCCCCCACCCACCCTGGCTGGGCAGGGGAGGTGTGCACTCTTCACTGTCTGCAACCAAAAAAGAGTTCCCTTGGAAGTTCCCTGCTTTTAACCCCCTGTGTTCTCAGAGGCATGTCCAGGTCTTCAGTGGTTATAGCAGGTGTCAGTATTCAAAGCTGACCACTGATTGGTTTGACCACAACTTCCCGAGAAAACTCACCTCCCTGACAACCTGTGACAATGACCAAAGACAGGACTCATGGAAACACCATGAAGCTGAGTCATGGGATGTGGTATTCACATTCTCTGAACAGAGAGAGACATGATTTTTTCTCTCCCAGGCAGGATATTGAGTTTCATTTGATTTAGTAATATAACTCAAGGAGTAGTGTCTAGCATAACCCATTGATGTGCAAGTAGACAGTGTGTAAGCAAATAGTGAAATGGATGCTGCGTTGTTGCCATGTGCACTGGGTCAGACTGTCATAACATCCAGTTCCTTGAGCAATAGTTAAAAGCTCTGTACAGCAAGCCGGCATAAATCTAGAAAGTCAGCCAGAACCTCGTAAATTTTTCCAGAGCATGTGTCAGTGGGTATCTGTTGTGCTAAGCACCTCGCTGGGTACCCTGATCTGTAGTGCTGCTAACTGCTCCCAGTGCCAGCTGTCTTCATACAGATAGCCACATGAGCAGCAGTGGGACTGACTTGTAGAATTGCTACAAAGCCTAGAGAGGGCCTCAGGGGCTTCCCACTTACTTGCTGCATTCTGATGAGTCCTCCTGGTTGTTTCTGGTCACCAAAAGTTGCTTCCCTTTACAACCCCTAAAACACCAACTCTTAAACATGTCTGCTAAGGCACAACAAAACAGGGTGGGGATACAGCTCATGTTAATTCCCTACTCTTCTGAGTTGCCAATCTTTCAGTGAAAAATGCTTTTATGTAAGCCAGTTACCTTCAAACCACCCTTACTACAAGTCAGGTTAAGGTACAAGCCAAATGAAAGTATAAATTCACAACATTCAAAGCTGACAGTGAGTACAAAGGTTTATGTAAGTTATGAGCAGAAGAAGAAAGCCCACAATCTGTATACATGAAATTAAAGTTATTTCTTACTACAGCCAGCTGAGGTGCTAAAAGTGCCTCAGTGCAGACCTCATCTTTGATTTTAGTGTCTGCTGTGCCTACAATGTCATCCTGCAGCTGTTGGGGAGGAGCATCCTGGGTGAAGCCACCAGCTCTAAATTACCTTTCCCGGAGTCCTCGGTATTGCCATTGATGTCAGGCTTCCCATGCAGATTTTTCCGTGGAAGTTCAAACAGAATGCTCCCTTCTAGTTCTCTCATGAGAGGCATGATGGAATTTGACTCTCAGTGAACCTTAACCAACTTTTCATGTGATGTAGGCAAATTTTCCTTCCAAAAAACTGATTGGAAGTTTGAATCTTTGTGAGACAATCACACAGTGTGCTAAAACCCTTGATAAAATTTCTAAATAAGTACAACATGGAAAACAAATAAATCCTGGTGATGATAAAAGCCTAATCCAATACACTAATCTGATCAAAAGATGAGTCTTGTAAAATCAATTACATTTGTCTTCAAACACCAAGACATAGTCAAGGTTTTTAGAAGAAATACATTCTCTGTAGGGATTAAACCACAAATTGCTTTATGAATGTACTCCCCTAAGAGAAACTAGGATATAATTCCTGAAGGATCTCTATCAAGAACCAATGGGAATTTAGTCTCTTTTGTACTAGTTTAGCAACTCACTTGAAAACATGTAAACAATGTTTGGAATACAGCATGTGATTTATTGCATACACTGTTTTGTCTCAGTGCTTTCAAGGAGAACAATAGCAAGCTGTAAAACCTTCTGCTCCAGATCATTCCTTCAAAATAAATCCAGTTCAGATGCTCTGTGAGGACTGATATTTCAAAGTGATAACTGGCAATTTATAAATCACCCACTCTCTTTTTCAACGAGACAGCACATCTGTAATCCATATTTATTTCCCATTAATAATTGTGATGGTGCTGCGGCATTGATTGTTTCATAGCGTGTGCACTTCACCTTACCAACTAATCTTGAAGAAGAGTAAAGGGGAGCAATTTTCCCCATTTTTTTCCCACTCAGAGAGTATTCTAAGATGAACTGTTTCAAATAAACTTAAATAAGTTATTGAACTAACAGATGCTCAACATTTTCATGAGTTTATTAATGAAATCTATATTTGCACCATTTATGTTCCATTCACTTTCCAGACATCCACATCATATATGAAAGCTGAGCAACACAAAGAGGAAATACTTTATTTCATTTTTAAAAACAGTCAAAATGTTGGGTCACTTCAGGTTGACATTGGTAACAGTGTGACTTTGCATGCCTCCAGGATTTGCAAAATTGCCAAAACAGATTTTAGGAAGCTGGGACTACACTACCAGGAGGGAGACTTAACAGCAAGAAGATTGATTACAATCAAGTCGGCTAAGGGAAGGCTGTAGCAGGTCAAGGTGCATTCCCTGCCTGCCCTCAGGCTATGCTGTCTGCTGGAACTGGCAAAAAAATGTGTAACCTGGGCTGTTCCCACTTGCTGTTCTCATCTCCCTACACTGGGAAAGACTACACAAATTGCAACAGCCCCACAGAAGGAAGTCAAAGAAAAGGCTCTCATCATGCCTTCTTCTCCTGCACGTAGCCAAAGAGTTCATGACTATCTGTGGAGAAGACTCCATAAAAACCATGATTCATTGAGCAGAGCACATCTTTTCCACTTCATCCATGTTTTCTTTTCCTTTTGCCCAGTTTCATGTCTGATGCCAAGGTTTCTGTGTTAAAAGGCACCCTGTTTTGACAACTTCTAAATTTATATTAATATTTATATTGAATCTTTGATTATTGAAGCATAATAATCTCCATTAATAAATCCTATATATGTAAGTTGAATAATTAACCACCCAGCCAAAAGAGATGTTGAACTGCATGAACATGCAATGTTAGATGCACACACTACCTACTTTGTGATGCACATCCTAATCACTGCTAAAGGCATAAAATCCTCATAACTTAAAAATACCTTTACAACAGTGTTCTCTCTCCATTTCTGCCTAATACTGCTCTTAAATCAAATATAGCAAAGATTAAATCATTGGCTTCATGTCACACTAAACATTCAAAATCATTATCCCAAAATCCTTTTGGGAAGCAGACAAGATGCCCTCAGTTCAGCTCTCTGTATATTGTAGGTCAATAGCACAAAGACATAGCATATAATTGGACTCAAGTGGTAGTCTGAGCTCATAAGAGGCCAAGAACAAATTAGTCTGAATCAGCTTCTAGTTTAAAAAGAGACATTTAAGTATGGGCACAGTTCAGATTTGCAGCTGCGTGACCTATGGATAAACACAGAGCTTTAATGCTTCCAGAAACAGAACAGTGAACAATTTAAGTACCTGAATATGACAGGAATCGGGTTTTTTGATCCACGACATTTCTGTGAGCATTATGGCTTTAGGATGAACCCTGAATTCTTGAATTTATATTGAAGTACAAAACAAACTTTAAATTCTACATTATAAAGGGAAATGAAGAGCAAAATAAAAGCAGCATGCAAGTACTAACTGTGAAATATTTCCAATGATTACCAAATATTGCTTTTTAATATTATGTGACATTTTACAGATGGAGAAAACAATCAGATGTCTATTGTCAGCGAATTAGTACATTAAAATAAATGCAAGTGCAAAAATTACTGACCTGATATCTATTTTGATATCATGAAATGTTTTTATTTTACCAATGAATTTTTAAAATTATTAAGTGTTTATGCTGAATAATGGGAGAATAAATCAAGAAAGGATCAGTCTCTATTTTTTCTTTATATTCTCCAACTATCTGATAGCAGCTGCTGCTTACAGTGAAAAATCAGGGTTAAGATCCTTTCATCTAAGTTGAAGTGGGAAATGTGTTCCTAAAATTTAGCAAACAAAGAAGTTGTCTATGTTGGAACTTGAGTTTCCGTTCACATCTGACTGTCAGTTAGTGAGCAGTTAGTGTTATGGTAACAGTGAGCATATTTCATGCTTTGGGTAGAACAAACAAATATTTGCTTCCTGAAAACATATCTGTGATGCATGGGCAGTAGCATGTATAATTCAGTCAAACTGGAAGGAGAGCAAAGTGGCTGAGGTATGAGCCCAGAACAAAAAAGATTCCGTTTTTGAGCTTCACCCCAGGCTTTTGTGGCAATGATGGAGCAGTCATATGGCCTCCTGTGTGCCTCAATTTCCCTTCTTTACTGCAAGGCTAACAGTATCACTCTCCATCTCAAAGGAAGACAGTCCCGTAGGTCTGTGATTCAGCTTAGCCAGCCAAGCAGGAAGAAAAAACATATTGTGCTTCTCATTCTTTGGGGTTATTTTTGGACCTTTGCTTGGAGGTAAAAGAGAGATGAAAGCACCATCTGAAATGTACTTTTTGCTGCTGGAACAAAACTAATGGTGTCTATCAGATTTAATCAAGCTGTTTGTCTGCTTTTACTTTCCTGTACTTGAAACACTGCAGCACTTTGTTTTCTTTGTAGTGCTACATTTCTTCATTGGTTCCGTTTATGTTCAAAGAGATTTAGAATTGAACATAACTTTTAAAGTGGTACTTTTAGTGCTTGTCTAGAGGGCCTGACTCATGGAATCTGTCACATTCCCCCCACAGCGTGCTAACAATTCAGGTGAAGCATTGCAGTCACCATTGTAAAGCACTGGCCACATTTTTATATATGTTGCTTTGTAATGAGTAAATGGTTCCTGTTGAAAATAAGCTGATAGAGTAGGAAGGTGGCAGGTTCCAGTTTTGCTTTCAGAAAGCATCACAGGGGTGGCTGGCTGGGAGCATGAGACCCGCCAAAGCCTCCTTGGGCAGGCCTCTTTTCCCACAGCCACGTGATTTGAGAGAGGGAACACTTATTTATCAGTGCAGCACAACATGAAGTTAAACAGCAGGATGCATATATGGTACGCTAAAATACTCAGCAAGGTCTTGTTGCTGACCTCTGCTGCAGGAGAATTTCATCCTCAAGAATAACAATATTCACCTGTTAGTGGGAAGAGGCGATCCTGCAGGTGCCTGCTCTTCTGTGATACCACCCCATTGTTCATATGGTGAGTACTGCCTCTGGCTGTCTCCTGTACATGCCCACACTCACCAGGCTCTCTCAGATAAAAAGGAATGGAGATGCACAGTGTTTGAAAATTTTTGAAACTGGTATTTTAGCTCATTTCCATCCTTCCCCATCTTTTCCATCTTATTTTTTTTTAACTCTTCACATTCTTTCTCTCTCTCTAATATCTCCAAATCCAGAATTCATTTAACTCGTTGACCTTGAAAACAAAAACAATCAAACAAACAAACAAAAAAACTCAAGGAAAGAACAATTCACTTGCCAAGTGCAAATACTTTGACTGATGCAGGGTACAAACCAAGCTGTGAAGTCAGTCAAACCTGTAATGTCTCACATTAGAAGCCCTCTGTCTTCCTCCCTCTGGGTTTCTACCCAGTATTATTTTTCCTTGATTGCATCATTCTTTTGTGAAGACTGAAACTCTTGAGAACATAACTACCCTAGTCCCTATAAAAAATATATCACAGAAATGGTGTGATTTATGGGGTTTGGTAGTATTTTTAACTCTGTTATATGTCAGCAAGGATTTATGGCACGGATCCGCTGATCATATAAAACCAGGCACAACAACCAAAAGCCCAGGAACCTTTAACCATTAGCAGTCTCTAGTGCTCTTTTGTCAATAGGGAGGATTAAGAAGACACACTGTATTAGTATGGGATTCACACTAAGGCTGCCCAGGACATCCCATGTCCCTCGAGGGCCACAGTTGCACAGCTTCACACTATGAGGACTTCTCTGTGAGCATTTAAACCTAGACCTATATTTTTAAAATGCAAAATTGAACCTGGAAATACTCGAAGCTGCTGGTCAAGTGCCTTAGCAGAGAGGTAGCAGATGTAGAGCAGTTCCTATCTGTAAGGAAGCCACTAGAGGGAGGGAGAGGTCTACAGTGCCCTTCCCCAGCCACCTTCTCCATCTCCTCCATCACCAAACACAGGCTAGACCCTGCCTTCTAACAGCTGGTGGGGGACTTCAGGTTGGACCCTAGCCATGGGGCAGATGAAGGTGGCAGCAGTTTCCCAAGGTCTTCAGTGTCTGACCCTCCAAGGGCGCCTCGTAGCTTTTCTTTAGCCCCGGCTGCTGCTGCCACATGGATGTGATTCCTCAGTGCCGAGGCTGCAGGCCAGATGGATGCATCCCGTGGGCTCAATGCAGCCCAGGAGCCCTCAGCTACAGCACCATATGCAAGTGGTGTTTTAAACACATATCAAATGTCAAGCCTTGGCTAAGTCACAGATGAAGTGTAATGCTACTGCTGTAGCACAGTGCCCTTAATACCACCCCACAGTGTGGGAGAGTCCTTCCTCCAAATCATTAGCTACAGATGAGCTCTGTGCTTATTATAAGCCCCTGAGTACTTCCTAGCAGAAGCATCCCCAGCACAAAGTGTGTCTCCACTCCTCCTCAGCTGAGCTTTAAGACAGAATTTAATAAAGATTTATAGGTTTTCAGAGATTGTTTCGAGCTCAGTCAAAGTCTCTTTTAAATCACACTTTTCCATAGGGGGCAGGGGAAGAAGTGTTTCCAAGGTTATAGAAATTGAAGCAATATCTCAGGTATCGCCAACCTCACTCAGTGTTCTACCAGCCCTTTAACTTAAGGGAAAACAGGATTTGTTTTACAAGTCTCATCCAGAAAAGCTTTGTGTGAGTAATAAAATGTTAGGCCTCATAAACTTATGCTAATGCTCATATCCCTGGATTTATTACATTTGGAAATCAAAAATTAATACCATAAAATTTTCAGAAATAAAAAGAATATGTACTGAGGGCAAATAAGTGAAAGCTATCCTATATCATTATTTGTTAATTAAATTAGTTGAAGTCTATTTTGATGACTAGAGATGGACAAATGCCAGAAGACAAGTTTCACTCCTGCAAGGGGCTTGAAATTTGCTAGGAAAGGGGATTGTGATGAACATAATTTTGTAAAGAAAATTAAAGTCTTTCAGCTTGTTAATTTAATGTTCCAAGGATTATGAAATGCTTTCCAGAGAAGATACCCAAGATTTCCCCTTAACCTGGATAAAGGCATTAAATTCAGGGAGGAATGTCTTGGAGTCAATGTTTAAGCCTGAGTGTCCTCAGCTGTTAAGTATAGGGAATAAAATAGTAAGAGTTAGAGGAAGGACTGGTTTGGTGGACCTTGGGAATGTTGACTCCTCTTAAACACATCCCAGGTGTGCTCACTTTTCTCACACAAGTTGTGTTCCCCCAGTTACTGAGCATTCAGGTTGGTTTCCTGAAGGCTCTCTTTAGGTAGTCCATACCTTTCCTAAGACACAGCGTGAAAAACACAACACAGTACTGAAGATGAGTCATCAAAAGTAGAAAGAATGATGAAAATTTACTTTACGTGTGTAAAATACCTTTTTGTGTGTTTAGATTTGCTCTGGTTGGGATTTACATTCCTTTTCTGTAGACCTGCAGTCCAGCTCACATTTTTTTGTGAGCACATATCTCATTATGCCTACATGTGTTTCATTCAACCTATTAAACTGCATCCTGTTTATTCTAGGGCAGGTTTTTTTTTTTTTTTTAATTTAACAAAGCCATTTGGAGTTTGCAGACTTTTCTATATGAACTCGTCATATCGCCATTTAATTATTTATCAAAAATATTGGTGATCTAGTGTCAAACTCAAACTATTTTTGCAAAGTCCAGCTTACTAAATCAGTCCAATTGCCAAATGTTAGCAATTTTGGATTCAACATGAATCCAAATCTCTTTGGAGAGAGCAACAGGAAGTGGCTATGATGTTAAAAGCAGGGGTAGAATTTTCATACTCTACCAGAAAAGATAGTCCAATAGTCTGTTCCTAACATCAGCTGGTTTCAAGGGAAGATTTAAGAATCTGCAGAATGGGCAGCTGTGGAACTCGGGAAGATTATGCCGTAACCAGAAAATTACAAGTGACAGTAGGATAGCATATACTGAACTTCTGCCAGACAATATTATCTGGGATTCTGAACAAGGGAGAGTGAATGAATAAAGACCTCTTAGGGAAGATAAATCTCGTACCCTGTGAGAGAGGATTTTTTTTTTTTTTTTTAAACCCCTGCTTGCTCAGCTTTACAGGGTATCTGACAACTGTTTTTACCACAGAATTTTCTTATGGGCCCTGAGCACATCAGTTAATCCCTTTGAACATCCAATCTCTTTCTGATTCTGAGGGATACAGGTTGAGTTATTTGAGGGGCTCCCATGCAAAAGGAAAAAAGAACCAAAAACTCAGATAACAAAAAGAATAACCAACCAACCAACAACAACAAAAAAAATCCACACAAAAACCCCCCAACAAACAAACAAACAAACAAAACCAAGCCCACAACTCTGAAGAAGAAAGAATGAAGCCAGAAGAAATTAAAGATTGCCTTGACCAGATTTTAGATTGTGTCTAGTGAGATATAAATACAAAGTAAAAATATACATCACACAGCTTAGATAAGAGAAGTGAGGGAAGACAAGAACTACCTGTGATAAAAATAGATTCCTTACCTGACTTTAATATAGAGGGGTGAGGAGAAAAATTATTTTGTTTTTCTATTCAAAGTATTTGGATCCCATATAGAAAGTCTACACCAAATGAGAGTTACTAGAAATGAAATTCAAGTAAGAGACTACAACTTGCGGCTTCCCCTAAGACTAAAATTGAAACAGATTTATGATCTAGGTCTGGTGCAATTCAGCAAACTCTGGTGCTGAGATCCTGAGAACTCATTACACATGACATTGGGGCTGTATAAACCCCAGAAAAGCTGAAGATCTGCTCTGTGCCTAACCAGAATGGCTCAAGAAGCAGCACAGCTCAGGACTTGGCTCCTGTCTGCATGGAAGCAGACACAAACAGTTGAATCTTCTGTAATACCTAAGATATTGAGAAATCAGGTTTTTTTTTACATGGATCCGGTTTAGCAGGATCCATTTTGTCTGGAAGGAAAGGACTACCTCTCCTTGCTAACTTCTTGTTATACAGACAATCTGCCCTGGCATGAGGAGGCTCCATTCCTGGAGTGCATGAGAAATCCCAAAATAAGCCCCAAAATAAGACTCTTCCGTGGTGACCTTTACAGACCTCACTATTCAGAATGTCTCCCTGTGTCTCGGTACAAGTGCTGGAGGAGAAAGTAGGTGCAGGAGCAGCTGAAACATTGTTTGACCCTAGTTGGTGTAAGGGACAAGAGGACAAGACAACTCCCTGGGGATCATGGAGACAGGGGTGCACAATGGGGCCAACAAGTGCAGACTAGGGCTAAGGCAGCCCATCCAGCACAGCACAGAGTGGGCACTGGCATCACAGTTTTGTGATATTACCAGAATCTAATAATTTTGAAGTGTTCTGTACTGTGAATCATGTTTCTACCATATGCTGATACCACTCTGCTTGAGGCTAAAAGTATCTATTAGCAACAAATTCCTTATGATAAATCTCTCTGAAGGACTGGATCTAGTAGTATTTCTCAGTGTCACATATGTGCACATGCATGTGCAGAAATGCACCTGTGTGCACAAGACTTACTGGATTCTTCAGAAAACAAAGTCATAGCTTCTGTTTTCTTTGGAGGTGGGTGAATGAGAACAGGTTAATGGTCATATCAGAACCCAGTAAGTGTTTCCTTCACAGTGGGTATAGCAGGTGAAGTGTCATTTTCTTTCTTCAGGTTCAAGTTCTTTCTTTGCTTCAGAGAATCTAAGTTCAATCTCATTCTTTGATAAGCAGTTTTCTGGTAGAAATTGGTTGGAGGAGAATCAATGTGATAAGGTACACCTTACCTTATGGGCTTAAAAGAAAGGCCTATATTTCCTTACTTCTCCAGAAGAAGGAGAGTCGACTCCCACTTTCCCAAGACCTGTTTGGGAAGTTGAAGTCTATGTCTCAGCCTTGCAATACACATGTTCCCTGCATGACCCTTTGTACATGGTCTTTGTACAGGTCCAGGTGACTGACATTTCTCAATGTGTTTTGTGCAAATGTGCAGAACTCCTTCATCTCTATGTGCCAAACAACAGAGTTTATGAAGCCAAAAAGCAAAAGTAATTTATAAATCTCATTTCAGATCTCAGAGGAATAATGTAAGGCAAAATAGAGAGCTTACGTATCTCCTTATCTTGTACATTTACTGGCTACCATGTGAACTAAGGGGAACTACTTTTAAGTAAAACTCAGCATTTGAAATAGTTTGTCTCCTTTGTCTAAAAGAGCTTTTAAAAGAATCCATTTGTCCTGTTTTTCTTCCTGTTCCTTTTCTTTCCTACTCCCCCTTGAATACCACAGGTCTTATTTCTGACTTACAAGGATGGTCATCTGCTCTTCTCATTCTTATTTGGTCTCCCTGGATAGCAGAGAAATGATGAACCTTGCATTCCTTCACTGTCTTGGCCCCAGGGGAAATAACTGTAGCCACAGACATAGAGCAGAAAAAATGAGTAAGCTGGGCTTTTCCACCATCCTTTATTTACACTTTTCATGGTTTCTTTTCCCTCAATATTGGTTATGTGTTAATGTTCATCCAGCAGCCCAGCAGGGATCAGTCTTTGCTCTCACTAGTGGAATATCTAATCACAGCAAGAAAAAGGTATAACAGCCCAGGTCAAAGAGCTAGATAGCACCCAAATTTTCATAACTTGCAATACCATTTGAGACTGCTAAAATGATGACACAAAAGCCTGTTTTCTGAATGAATATAGAGTAATCCCACCACTCTCAGAGTCCACTAGTAGCAAAACTCCCTTTATAAAGTATCACACCCAAAGTGAAGGTGTTTGTGATACAGTGTCCTAGAGGCTTTGTACTTTGCAAAATAGACCTATATAAAGGGGATAGAGCAGGGAAAAAAGTTGGTGTGCAGCAATTTTATAGCGTAATCTGTGATAAAATATTGGCAGAAATTAGTAACATTTGCCTGGTTTCAGGTTTCTGTACAAAATTCAGATATTGCATGAGATTTAGCAGAATCTTTCTACACAAAGGCAAAGGACTTTTTTCTTTAATAACTTTTGTGAGCAACAGAGAAAATAAATACCTTCTTGACTTTATTTGTCATTTATAATTCTTTTTGGTTGGCCAAGACAACACCATGCACCCAGAAACACTAATCTAGGAAGTTAGGGTGAAGGAAAGGGTAAAAGAGATGAGTATGCTTATGCTGACTTCATGTTTTTTAGTGATTCACTAGCCAGCCCAGTGTGGCTATCATGAAACACATTGTTAGTATGCACCAGCTGAAAAAGGGAGCAATCTCAAGTTAACATTAATTAGGAATCAAGAAGGATAGAAAAATTACAACATAGTTCTAGAAGCTTCCTTAGAAGATACTTCAACTTTACAAATAGAATTTTTCAAAATATGGATTTTTTTTTACCAAATATCTTAAACTGATGAGCCTAGCACTGGTTGAGCTGGAATAAAATTACACTGCACAGTTCTTCCAGGTAAGTAGCTGCCGGAGAGAAAGAAGAGCCCACAAGCAGGGTAGGCACTATGTCTGCTCACAGAACAGCCAGAGGACTCATCCCACTTTACACCTTTTACTCAAGACCCTGGGGTTTGTGCTTTCACCTGACACCAGGGAAAACCATTTTGAAATGATCTCTCTGTTGGAGGGAGCCTGAACCCACATTATCTGGCTCCCCAATCTGTCCTTATGCTTTCACTTGCTCTCAGTTTGCATCCACTCCAGAGATCAAAGTCTGTTCTCAGATGAGCATTATAACCAGTATGCTCTTGGGTAAATAAATTAATTATCTCTTATTTCACTTTTGCATCTCTCTGAGAGCTTTCATGGGGTGGGATTTTATGACAAAGTATCAGTTTGTGGGTCCTAGTGTCATAGATATCCACTCAGTATTCAGTTATATTCCCACATCACTCCAGTTGGTGGCTTCTGTTTGCTGCAAGAAATGCATGAAACTGTACCCAAAAGAAACAGTAACTCCTCCATGCACCATTCATTCACCAATCTCAGTGAATGAAGGTTGGATGCTTTGATGAAGACTGTAACTGAGCCAAAGTCTTTGACGAGGCTGTCACCTAACCTCCCACAAAAACTCAGCAGACACTTTGTGACTCTACAGGAAAGAGAAGATTTCTCAGCAACCACTTGTGGGGGTACTTAGAGGTAGTCTGCAGCCAATTTCTTCAGGAGGATCCGATGAAGCTGTGGAAGCAAAATTGAGCACAGGTGTGATTCTGTGTTATCTTAAGTTGGTCCTGCAAAGAGATGTAAGGAAAAGTGGTGGAGTAAATTCAAAGGCACTTCCTTAACTGTAGTCAAGGTTTCACTTAGTTTCTCTTTTCAATAAGAAACAAAAGTATTTAAAGAGTTACATAGAGACAAAAAAATCAGAAGTATCATAATGGACTTCAATGCCATGAGTATCAGGAGCTAACCTGACAGACTGCAGTAAAGATGCATATTGTGGGGAAATACAGCATCTACAATTTATTATTTCTGTAGAAATAGCATGTAGTATCATGAGCCCCTATGTAGCTCGTGGTGAATTTGCAGGAGATCTCCTTTAATTAACTTGAGTCTCTAGAGAATGCAAGTAAATAAATCAATGCAATCTTGATTTTCTCAGAATTAAATGTGTAGAAGGTTCCTTCATTACCTTGGGAGTGTCTCTCGTGATTTGTTTCTTAGTTATGCAGATTGATTTGTCTGTTCAGCATGGAGGTCCAAGTTTCCCTCCTCATGCCTAAGATGTTGTCAGTGGGCAGAAGAAAGTAGGAGACAGACTTTTCTGGAGCTAGCACTGGGTTTCAGTGGTTACCTGGACTGACACTGCAGTTACTGCAAGTTCATTACACCTCCTGTTCCTTGAAGACTGCTCCTTTCATCCTCTCTCCTGTTTTGGTAGAAACACCATAGAGAAGTTAGTACCAGGACCTCCATGAGCTTTGTTTTAGGGAGTCAGCAAAGTCTGCTAAGGCAGATGAATGAGTGTCAGAACAATGCTCCTATTCCCAAGACAGGGTTTCTGTTATACTAATGCCATTATCTGACTATGGAAGGAGAGAGGAAAGGAGAGCAGAAGGAAATAGTGTTAAGAACTGAGTGTATTTAGGCCTCTACTCACTGTTATCAGTTTGTGACTGAGCAGGTAAATTGTATTTCACACTATTGTTTGGAGTTCCCTGAGAGAGCCTGCTCCAAAGCCCACCCAAACTTTCAAGTAGAAGACTGCCTAGCTCTTTTCTGGTCCTTTTACAGCAAATGACTAAGTTGGATTTGAAGCCATTTCCATACTGCATACAGTCAAAATAAATGGAATGACTGAGAAGTAATTCTATAGCTTTTGTGCTTCAAATTCACATTTCTGCCTGAATTTCCTGACTAAAGACAAAAAAAATCATCTTTTATTACACATCAGGTGTTAGCATAGCTTTTAAAAGACAAACCAATTTCGAGTATCAGAGAACAGAATAAAGTTTAAACCATAGAAGCAGCAATTTTTCACTCTGGAAATCAATACCATTGCACTGAGGAGAGCTGCAAAGTCTCTTCAGTTTCTATTGCCATAAGCTGGCTCTGATTCCCACTGTAAGCATTACTCAGTTTCAACAACCTTTGATCCTTACTGGGAGGAAACAAGGTTCCGGCCTCTGACAGAACTTGGGTCCTGTGGAGAAAAAGATTCCCCAGTTAGAAAAATAGAGGTTTCTGAGCTTCTTATACATCTGTTAGCTTCCCAACAGGCAGCGTGTACACGTGCCTGGGTAGTGTTCCTGAGTCATCTCCTCTAATTAACCTCTCAGAGAAAGTTGCCAGCTAATTTGCTGACCAACCCCAAACAACTATGTGATTTTGAGCATGATTCTTGAATTAAGTTTACCAGATAGAGTAAAAAATAGCTCTGGCTGCAGTGCAATAACCTCATTCCTGCATCTGGTTCTAACACTGCTCCCTCCTCACCCCCAAACTTTCTGACTGAAAGTTTCCTGGGTAGAAATAGTGGAGATTTCCCAAGCACAAGGAGCTGTGAATATAGACCAAAATTCAATTCACTGAGCTCCTTAAAAAACATATAAAACTCATACAAATCAACAACCTGAGTTACTCTGTTGCATTCCTGATGGAAACTGTGGATATCAAAGGGATATTCTGGCTATTACTAAGCAAAGTTTGCACAGTCAAGTTTCTTATGCTGCCCTACCAGTGAGGAGGCTTGGGGTGCACAAGGAGTTGGGATGGGACAAAGCTGGGACAGCTGACCCCATCTGACCCTTCCACACCATGTGATATTTTGCTCAGTGTTGAAATGAGGTGGGGAAGGAAGGTTGGCAAGGGCTGCCACTGCTCAGGGGTTGACTGGGCATCTGTTTTTTTGGTGGTGAGCAATTGGTTTTCTTCTGCATCGCTTGTTTTTAGACTTTTACCCTTCTGATTCTCTTCTTGAGAGAGAGAGTGAACCAGTGGATCTATGGTGCTTAGCTGCCTGCTGAGATTAAACCATGACAGACTTGAAACCCTTCCACAGATCTGCTGAAACCAACCCATGAAGCTGCACGCGTTTCTTGCACAAAGTGGTAAACCAGTATATACTGTTCCATCTGACAATTTTACTCCCTGATTCCTGCCACCAGGAAAGCTTCCAAATACCTACACTTTTTTCTCACTGGGCTTGGGTTTACTTCTCTTTCTCCTCATGTTTTCTCCTGATGCCTTCTCATTCCCACCAGCCACAAACCAAACTTTAACCTCCTGTCTCCTACCCCTATCTGCATTTGCTTTCCTTCCTCTACTTGCCTTTCTTTCTCCTTGCTGCTCCTGTGGGCAAGTCTCAACACTGATTCAAGGGCTGAAAGCACATCAGTTTGTCACTGCTCTCGCCTTGCTGCAGCCCCATCGCCCCCTGCATGCTGCCCCAGTCACACCATGACCAGCTGTGGCACAGCTGTGTGGGACACACTTGGAGGATGCCTCCTCCCTAGCTCATCTGGCTGATCTCATGCTGAAGTTTGATTCTCTTTTTTCCCTATCCTGTTTTTTTCCACTCTTCCTCATCCTTCTTTCTTGCCACTTTGGGATCATTTCTCTCTCATGCAAAGGAAAGGGGGTAAAATACCTAAAAATAAATAAAGCCATGAGTAGACTGGCTGTTCTTCCTTTTGCTCTCTGTATAACGAAGCATAGAAGTGGGAGATTACCAGGTACATAAGACAGGCAAAGGTGTTGAAAAATTGAGGGACACTTGAGGTTTTTCTTTATGAGCTTGAATGCTGCTCACAATTTAGCTTTGAGAGTGTTTGAGTTGATCAGTTCATGAAGACAATTACATGGCATGGCTTGCTTGTGATGAGTAGAGGGATTTTTCACTGACCAGGATCTTTTCATCTCTCTGTTGCTCTGATTTGCTCTCTTGTAGGAAAGGATAGGGTAAAGGTATAACAGTTGGTTTAGGAAAGTAGATTTTTGTTGTTTAACATAGCCTGGCATATTTCCTATCAAATTAGCTGTGGTTGAAACTAATATCTTGGACTATAAATTGCACTGCCCCACGATGCCTATGTACTCCCTTCAGGATGCCTACATCTTAAAGTGGGTCAAAAAGCTGGTAGGTTTGTTTAAAATATTTGCATCTGACCTGAACACTGCTGCAAGAGTAAGAAACAACTAGTGGCTGTTTAACAGTTAAAGTCGTGGATGGTAATAGAAGGATATGATAAGAAAGCTGTCAGTCTGGGATGGGACCACACCCACAGCACTAGAGAAGAGACTTCTGGGAGTGACAGCGACTCCTCATCCTCACTTTGGTTTGCCCTTGATTGAAGGAGTCAAGCTCCTGCCTTAACCAGCTCAGGACATTGTGCATTTCTGTCTTTTGGGGGGAGATACCTCAATCTTTCTACTATGCCCCGTAACCTGGAATGTGAGAAAAGGATTTATGTAACCACTATTCTTCAGAAATTGTGAGCCTTTGAATAAATGGTGCAGTATTCAGCATCTCAGAGCAAACCCAGCAGCTCAGAAGCTGAGGAGTGGCCCTTCCTTGAACAGCTGGGAGTGGAGTACACACCACAGAAAGCAATTCCCTTTTTCAGAGCAGTTGGGTGTGATATAATGCTCCTGTCCCTAGAATGGCAATCTGGCAGGAATCCCTGAGCACACCAGAAGTTTTCACTGGGCTGGTTAGATCTGTGATCTAATTACTCTCAATCCAATTGTGGGTACTGGTCCATCTTTCCTCAGTGATGACTATTAAAATGATAATCCTGCATCATCATAAGACAAAGTGTTTTTCATACCTTAATGACCTTCTATCTTCCTGGGAAAAGACAGGTTATATTACAGGAGTTTGCTATCTATTCTGGTTACTTGCTTAGTGCTTCTAGACATAATCAAATTCATTTATCTGCTTCTTACTTGAGGGCAGATTTTCTTTTATGCCACCAAAGTACTGTTACAGTTATTTATAAATGTTCGTCAGATCATCTGCCTGTACAAATTACAGCCTGAGTATTATCTGTGAACTGTGTATTTCCATTATTCATCCCAGTCTCCACTCCTGATTGGATGCCTGAAACATTATGAATAGAGAAAAAAAGTGAATGATGAATAGTGAATCATGAATAATAAACAGAAGATGAGTAGACTTTTTCAAACTCCTATTCCTCCATGAATATATGTACCCCTCTATATCAGTTGCCTTCACCAACATTCATATGCAGAGAAAATAGATTGAAACAAGACTAACAAAAAAGGGCAGGAATGCAGCTGAATCAAATCAGGAACTAGCATTTTTTGTGCATAGTTGTGAATGGACTACTCAGCAGTTATTCAACTCCAGTAAAATCCAACTGTTCTAGAGATGAACTTAGCTGCACAAGGCAAGAGCAGGATTTTTCTCCACCCTGCCTTCCCCCAGACCTGTCCAGGAAGGTGGATATGCCACAGTGCTTCTGCTTTCTTCTTCCTCATCTGTAAAATATAAATAATTATGCCCTTCATTTTCCTTGTAGCACCCTCAGACCTCTGAATAAATCATGCTAAGCGAGGAAGAAACATTTGTAAAGACTCGTCAGTAACTAGCATAAATCATGTCAACCTTTAGATTCTTAGCCGTTTAGGTAACTTACAGATATGTACAATGCAGATGTTGCTCAGAGATTATTTTTTAATTATTTTTTCCCACAACAGATAATTGATAGCTTCTGTGTGCCTGACTTGCTAAAACATGTTTTACTTAAAAAGAGAAAAATATAATTTAAAAAAAACTGCTTTCCTGTGCAATGTCCAAAACTTAATAATTATTGTTTTCCTGAGTTGCAACTGTTTGCCTTCCTAAACCTTTAAAAAATCTTCTAATATAGGCCTATTGAAACATCTTGGCAGTGAATGTAGGCAATTGCCATAATTCTTGCTCTAATTTATACAACTATAGAAATATATATTTTTTCTTAGCTGTGGGCCCCAGCTGCCTAAAGCTGCTGACTACAATTGAAGATGTGAACATACTTTTTTAAAAAGAAGAAGATCTTGTTTAGATTGTGAGATTTGTACTACTCTTTTTCATGTTTTTACGATGCATCTGAAGTAATTACATGTGCACTGCTAACTTCTTTCTTTTTAGGGAATCTACATGACTCTTGAGCTTGGTATGAAGAGGCAACAGGATTTTCATCTTCAGCAGGTAAAGTCCAAGTCCCTAGGATCTCACCTGTATATGAAAAAATAAATAAGCCTGAGCCTTCTGTACGTGATCTAACAGTTTGTTGCTAGTTACTATCAAGCGGTTTTGAACATTTTGAAATTCAAAAAAGAAATGTTCCTAGCTTGAATAAAAACAGCCAAGCCTTTCAGGAACTGCTGGAGGGTACTCAGCCAAAAGCATCCATTAGTCACCCGAAATTACCCCTCTAAATCAGACAGAAGAGGGACTCAAATCTGCGTTTCTCATAAAATGAGTGTCTCAACCTGCTTCCAAAGAGCCTTTTGCCAGCTGGGACCCAAGATGGTTATGCTGAAACCAGCACTCTTAAAATAGTTTTGGTTTTGACTTTGGCTTTCTTAGTGACAAAAGTCATTTGCATCCAAAAATTCACAGTATGCTTCAACCACTCTAAACTGGTATTGCATCGAGTGAAATACCTACAGATATGCATTAAACAGACCTGTATAGCTCTCTCTTTAACACCTTACTGAAGTGAAATGACAGAAATTTCTGTATTTATGGAATACCAGGATTTGAAGATTTTTAGAAGAACTTTTCAAGCAAAAAATGTTTTAAAAAATATTTTATGCTATTAAAGTACGTGCTTTTAAAAGTACTGGATACACTTTCTTCAATCACAGTGGTGCATCTGTTTAGATTTTAGCCCTTTCTCTCTAAAAAACTGTAATCAGAAAGATCAAAGTACCAGTCTAGCCGAAAACTCAGTTAATGGAAGTTTTGTGACCATATTTTTCCCACTTTAAAAAAACTAATAATACAGCTTTGCTGATGTTTCCTTTAGTGCTCCAATGAACTGTAAATTAGGGTTACACTTTTAGTGTCCTTTTGAATTATTATATTATAAATGCATTTCATCTGTCTCAAGGCATCAATGCAAAAAATTACAAGATGACCTTTAAAAATGGCTTGTAAAGCACTGTTGCTTACTTTGTTCTAGATCTCATCTTAGACAATCTCTTGTCTTTGTCACTTTCGGAGATAAATTGCTTTTTTCACTGTGCCTACACCTGTAATAGCAGCTGTCTTTTCACCACTTGTCACTCACTTTTCTACCCTCTCTTCATTCCTGCTTTTATCTCTTTTTGCCTATACTACAGTTCTCCATTTCTCCCAAGGAAAAATTATATATTTAATATATAAATACAAAATACAATATACCCTGACCTTACCTTCCTTTTTCTTTCATAATGCAGGCAGCTCCTCTATGCCTTTTCTTCTCACTCCTCAACTGTTCCTGTATTCCCACCTTATCCCATGGCCTTCTCCTTAGCTTTTCAGTATACTCTGGCTCTTTTTCCCTAACAATACAAGCAAGTTAACTCTTGTCCAGCTCACCAGCCCCTGCCCATTTTTAATCTGTTCCACTCTGAACTCCAGCTGCAGTGTGGAATTTCACTTCTCCCTCATGACAGTCTGGTGCCTTGGACTTGAACAAAAATGAGCCCATAATTCTGAAAAACTTATCCCTTTTTTAGCTTAAGTATGGCTTATCTTTTTTTTTTTTTTCATTTTCTTTCAGTCCACCTAACTTCTGGAAGATTTTCTTGTTCTGCTCCATACTGGCGGAAAGCAGAGTGGTGCTCAGCAAGGCCTTATTTTTTATAATAGTTTGGATATGATTCTTCTCACTTTCTGTTGTATGTCATCTGTGAAACAACCAATGTGTCTGTGGCAAAAAGGTATGTCTTTACTCCATGTCTATTTCTCTATGTCCAAATGAAAACCTTTTAATGTCTCTTAAAATTCAACAATCAGGCCAAGACAAACAGAGCTAAAACACACCTCATACCCTCTTTGCCTTGTAAACGTTTCCTCAAACTCTACAACTGTTTTTCATTGGCACAGTATTGCTATGCTGCTCTTAAATGGATGCAATTTTCTGTTGAGATATATATAGTTCCCCACTTCATGTCATAACTCATTCTTGCAAAGTCTTTTCTAACTTTTCTAAAATACATTTCTTACCTACCAGATCATCTAAGGCTCTCACATAGATCCCATATTTTTATTTCTTAATAAGGACACTAACATTTCTCAGAGTTATGATAATTAATGGCTCCCCAAAGCACCCACTGAGCCACTTTAAGGTAGGGATTTTTTTTCTGTAAAACCTACTCAGCTAGCACCATAATGAAGCCATCACCATCTTACTGATGACTATGTCTGTGTGTATGGTTTATATCTGAGCAGATGCAGGTATCTCTAGATGTAGGCATCTGTGAAACAGCTAGTTTCAGTTTGCTTTATAGAAGATAGAAAGAAACAAAGCAATGCCAGGTCAGATCCAATGAGTTGATACGGAGAGGGCCTGTTTCCCTTCAATAGTTGCAAAGGAAATTGAGGATCGCTAGCTCACCTGTCAATATCTGCAGCGGCACTATCTGGAACTATTGAGAAGAATCCAGCTTTTTTTTGTGGATTTAAAGTATTTTATCTTAGTTTTTAAATTATATGCAGTTGGGAGCAATTTTGTATCCATACCTGGATCTGTGCAAAGCCTTTTACAATGGAATTTGAGGCCATGAATTTGTTCCCATCATGCCACTGTAATGATTAGACTTTGAATTACCAATAGCATCCAAATGCTGTTCAAAAAGACTGAAGAAAACCTCTTGCAAAGGTTAAAGGAGCCACAGTGATGTATGGCAAGAATATGGAGGCATTCAGGAGCAGTTAATTGATAGCTTGTGTGGCTGGTATTCACAGCACTGCTTAGAGTGCTTCACTGTTTAGAGTCCCAGTGACTCTAAACATATGGCAAAATAATGCTGAAAAATAACAATGGCATTTAGTCAACTGCACTATATAGCACTTATTTTTTTTACTTATTGCAAACAGTGGTATGTAAAACTTTTCTTACTTTCCCTTGGAAAAGTTTTTAAAAATAAGATCCAAGCTACTTGGAGAAGACGTGAAATCAGATAATCATTAAATTGTTTCAGTTGGAAAAGATTTTTATCATCGAGTCCAACGATAAAGTGAACACTGCCATTCCACCACTAAACCACATCTACACTTCTTTTAAATACCTCCAGAGATATTCAGACTTCCATAACTATGAGTAACATTCAGTAATAATTTTGTCTTTGTTTTGCTGCATGATTGTCTTTTAGCAAAAAGGGAAATTCCAGCACTTGTGCTAACACTGTAGTGAGGCCAGTCACATTCATCTTTGAAAAGTCGTAGAGATCAGGACAGGTGCCTGAGGACTGGGAGGAGGCAAATGTCACCCCAGTCTTCAAAAGGGCAAGGAGGAAGACACAGGGAACTAGCGGTCAGTCAGCCTCGCCTCAATCCTGGAAAGGAGATGGAGCACCTCATTCTGGAGGCCAGCACTATCCACGGAGATGACAAGAAGATGATCAGGAGTAGTCAGCATGGATTCACTAAAGGTAAATCATGCTTGACCAGCCTGATTGCCTTCTCTGATGAAACAACTGCCTGAGGGATGAGGGAAGAACATGAGGGATGAGGGGAATATTGTCTACTTTGACTTCAGCAAGGCTTTTGACACTCTCACAATGTCCTCATAGGCAAACTCAGGAAGTGTAGACTGGGTGAATGGACAGAGAGGTGGTTTGAGAACTGGCTGAACAGCACCTCCCAGAGGGCTGTAATCAGTGGCGCAGGGTCTAGTTAGAGGCCTGTCACAGGTGGTGTCCCCCAAGGTTCAGTACTGGTCCCACTATTGTTTAACTTTTCATCAATAACTTGGGTGAAGGGGCAGAGGCCTCCTCAGCAAGTTCCCTGACATCACAAAGCTGGGAGGAGCGGCCGACACCCCAGATGCTGTGCAGCCCTTCAGAATGACCTCGGCAGGCTGGAGAGATTCCAAAGAACCATCTGAAATTCAACAAAGGTGAAGGCAGGGTCCTGCACCTGGGGAAGAGCAACCTCAGGCGCCAGTAGAGGCTGGGGGTGACCTGCTGGAAAACAGCTCTGTGGAGAAGGACTTGGGGGTTCTGGTGGACAACAATCCATCCATGAGCCAGGAGTGTGCATGTGTGGCCAAAAAGGCTGATGGTATCCTGGGGTGCATTAGGAAGAGCATTGCCAGCAGGTCAAGGGAGATGATCCTGCCCCTCTAGTCAGCCCTAGTGAGGCGTCATTTTATATAATATCTGAAGGGAGGGTGTCAAAAGGATGGATACAGGTTCTTCTTGGTGGTGCAAAGTGGTGGGACAAGAGGCAATGGGCAGAAACTAATGCACAGGGCTTTCCACCTGAATATAAGAACTTATTATGTGGGTAACCATGGACTAGAACAGGCTGCCCGGAGAGGGTGTGAAGTCTCCCTCACTGGAAATTGTCAAGAACTGTCTGGACACAATCCTGTGCCATGTGCTTTAAGATGACCCTGTATGAACAGGGAGGTTGGACCAGATGACCCAAAGTGATCCCTTCCAACCTTGATTGATTCTGTGATTCTTCTCATGTCTTTGATTTTGCAAATTACAACGACCTTTTTTAGGAAAGAGATGATTTAACAGGATGACTTTATATATGACTGACATATATAAAATTACAAGTACTATGGTGATGCAGAATGAAGAAAGTTTATTCAATATTTCCCACAATATTCTTATTCTTTTCAAAGACCATCAAATAAAATTGCCAGGCAGCAGATTTAAAGCAAGTAAATTAAATACTTCTCCCTACATGCTGCAGAATTTTTCTGTGAAAATTGTTACCATATTGGAAGGAAAATACCAGGCATACCCACACACAATATAGTTTTCCCATATAACTAAACTATATGTTTAGTTCCACATACAAATCCAAAGTAGTATTATTCTGATTATGCAAATCAAATGAAACTTATTTTCTCACCTAACTCTGGGTAAAACAGAAAAACAGGGAAGAAGGCTACTGCTTTACCTTTCTTGTCTCCGCTCTGGGTTAAGTGAAATCTCCTGAGCAAAGAAGAGACTTGCCCTTACTATAGAGCAACCAAATACTGCCCAAGCAGGAAAATTTTGAAATACAATGTGGTACAGACAAATTGATTTCAGACCAGGACCTAAAATATAAACAGTTTTAAAGGTGATGGAAAGAAAGAGACTTCTCCAAAGGACTCATAAAATAATTTCTAGAATTTGTTGTGACATGGAAACTCACATAAAATTGCTGGATTAAGGAAAACTCTGAAGGAAATGGATTGGCATGCAAGGAACAAAGGACAGGGCAGAGACAGTTGCTTCCACATCCATTTGTTGCAATGCAGTTTTACCCAGCACACCTGGATTTTTTACTATTTTAAAAATGTGTACTCTTAAGAGATCTTCACTTTTCAGGTAGAAATTCCTTTTGGTCCTTCTGTAGAGTTTCTTAAAGGAAAATATATTAGCAGATAGCTGAGTTTTGGCTTTTGAGATCGTGTCACATCCCTGACAAATAAAGTATTTAATTTCTATAGCCATTGGAGAGTGACAGCTAAAATCATTAAATAACTCATACCTAACTTAAGAGACAAATGACTCTTTGGAGGCAACTTTTTCTCCAGTGACTACATGAGGATCCTGTTGTTTAAACCAGACACTTGACTTTCAGATGTCTACATTAATAGAATAAAAGACTCATGGGTTTTTTTGGGTTTGTTTTTTTTTTTTTTTTTTAGTTTTTTTTTTTTTGTTGTTTTGTTTTGTTTTTTTGGGTTTTTTTGGGTTTTTTTGTGGTTAGAAGTTCTTGCTATTACAACCACCCAACCTGTGCCCACATGAGTGAACTGGTGGATGCAATACCATATGATAGCTCACCAATAACCCTTGCAAGAGCCATATCTCTCTAAAGAAGCACCATGGAAGCACAAAATGCCCTGTTTACATTCAGATGCATAACAAATCAGCCCAATCTTTTATTTCAGTCGCTCTTCCAAAAGTGGCATTGGCTTTTCTGACAGGAGAGAGCGCTTCATCATCTCCAAGAACATCCTTTGACACTAGACTAACACACTCAAAATGTGATCTGAAGTTGTGAAACAATTGCTTTGATGGCCTTCTTCAGCTTGGTTACAAGAACTCTTGCTTGACAATTAATTTTGAACATCTGGTCTACTATTATTGAGCATCTATTTATAAAGCTGTCCTCAACAGAATTCTCATAGAAGTGTCTGCCTTCAATCAGTTTGTGTGTGTCTTGTGGCAACAGAATATTTTACAGACATTAGTTCCTAATTGTCCAGGGTTTTCTTATACAAATCAGCATTCCTTTCTGAAGCTACTTTATTTATTATATGTTTTTTATTAACAGAGCTGTTTCTATATACGACATAAATGAAAACAATTCTATTAGAGAAGCTGTGAGTCATTGCCATGAATTTATTAAATATATTATTTCAAGATCTCAACAAGGCATGAAAAGGCTTTAACAAACAGCTAGCAATGTCTTAAAATACATACAAAACCCTTTCTTCTGCATTTGTACTAAGTTAATTTTAAAATTCTCTGGTTTTATCAAAGGTAGATAAGTAATTGTAAACACATTTGGAGATGTTAAACAGGATCTGAGAGGAGGAAAGAAGGAGAAAGCATGATTCTGATTCAAGAACAAAGATGAGGCAGTTTGATTACTACTGTTATAAACATGGGGACATCATATATCAAGTGAAGGCATATTGGAGAGTGATTACAGTTCTGTGCCTGTCATGATTTCCTCATCATAATATCTTCATAGAATGGTTTGGGTTGGAAACGATCTTAAACAGCACCTAGTTCCAACCCCCTCCACAGGCAGGGCCATGTCTAGCTTTGCATCCACCAGCATCCCCAAGTCCTTCTTGGCAGCACTACTCTCAATCTCTGCATCCAGAGCCTGTATTGATACTGGGGGTTGCCCTGACCCAGGTGCACCTGACCTTGTTCAGCCTCATGAGATTGCCACGGGACCACTTCTTGAGCTTGTGCAGGTCCCTCTGGATGGCATCCTGACTCCCAGCTTGGCATCATCTGCAAATTTGCTGAAGCTGCACTCGATCTCACTCTCTATGTCATTGATGAAAATGTCAAACACTACCAGTCCCAGTAGAGACCCGTGTGGAATACCACTCACTGAGCTCCATCTGGACATTGAGTCCTTGACCACTACCATCTGCATGTGACTGTCCAACCAGTTCTTCATCTGCCAAACAGTTCACACATCAAACACATATATCTCCAGTTTAGAAAGAAGGATGTTGTAGAGGATCATGTCAAAAGCCCTATAGAAGTCCATATAGAGGACATACATATTTCTTCCCTTGCCAATGATGTAGTTAATCCATCAACAAAGGCCACTGCATTGATCAGGCAACATAACTTCATGAAAGTTCTACCTACAATAATGACAGCACATTAAAACATAAAAAAGTAATCCTCTCTTTTGCCTTTTTTCCAGTCCCAGCATCAGTTACCAACAGATGGTTATTATGCTCAAATAAATTCAAAACAACTCAGTTAAACTTGTAGCCAGAGCTTAGGGAAAAAATATGCAAGATTTTCCTTCAATGGTACAAAATATCTTTCTAATTTTTTTCCTACTAAAACCCCCCTTTTTCTAGTTTGGTGCAAGAACCAAATGTATTGCATGGATTCAGTGAAACACAGATATCCAAGCCTGGATGATGGATATAATGAATGATAATGGGAAGACAAAGAGTTTTGTCACATGTAGCAAAGCAAGAAAATATTCCTAAAGAGAGGCATCTTTCTGACTCAGCAGGATCAAACCTCAGTGATCTCTGAAAAAATAATAAGAGGAACTGGCAAAGGTTGCCCAAAGAAATGGTAGATGTCACATCCCTGGAAATGTTTGGGTTAAGGTTGGATTGGGCTTTGAGCAACCTGATCTAGTTAAAGATGTCCTTGCTTATTGCAAGGGAGGTAGTACTAGATGACATTTAAAGGTCCCTTCCAACCCAAATTATTCTATGATTCTGTGGTACTATGTGACATCAAATTATATACACATCTGTAATAATTTGGGAGCCTCAGTTTTAGATGATCCCTAGAAATGCCTTAAAATTGAGACTGCTAAGTGATCCATAGAGATGCAGGATGGCCTGCGCTCAAGAAAATGTTTTGAGTAACCTTTTACACATGCTTTAACCATTTTGAGCTAAGAATTACTTTTAGGGTATGAATTACTTCCATTTTCATTAGCTGGTCATCTTTTACTTATACATAGATATATTTATATACACATAAAGAAACAGAAAGAAAACTCAAAATGCTGCTCCTATAGGAGCAAAACACTGCTATTGGTATAATGTAGCTTTAAGATATTGTATTGACTGGAAAGCATTTTTAGCAGTGTGTAGAATTTCTGCATGAAATTCATTGTCTGCAAGTGGGCCTCTATAATTATGCTTCATATTGCCCTGTCCATCATTAGTCTCATAAGGAATAAGAAAGATAAAATGAGGAGAATATTTCAGTATTACACTTGCAGATGTGTAACAGCTAGTCAAGGCTGAGGGACATTGGCACTAAAGGCTATAAATTCTACTGGAACTTGGGCCATTTTCCATCATTCTGGCTTTCTCACATTAATAATCACTGCAATTGAAACTGCAGGAGTTCAGATGTGCACTGTCACTCTCCCTGTGATCATCCCTACACATTGACCTGTCCTGGAGTCTCACTGGGGCCTTGAGTGGTAGTGACAGGCAGAAAGCTGTGATTTATACAGTGCTCTGCTAATTAAGGCAGTGCTGCCAAAGTTTGGGCCATGTCTGTGTAGGGGGTTGACACTGGCTGAATTCCAGACACCCACCAAAGCCTCTCTATCATTCCCCTCAGCAGCTGGATTGGGGAGAAAAAATATAACAAATGGTTCATGAGCTGAGATAAGGACTGGGAGAGATCACTCACCAAATACCAGCACAGGCAAAACAGGCTGGAATTAGAGATATTAATTGAATTTATTGGTAACAAAAACAGAGCAGGATAATGAGAAGTAAAACAATACCTTAAAAACATCTTCCCCACTTCTTCCCAGCTCTGTTTCCTCCCCCTCCAGCAGTGCAGGGAGACAGGGAATGGGGGTTATGGTCAGTTGATCACCTGTGGTTTCTGCTGACACTCATATAAAGAAGCCCTTCCCCTGCTCCACTGTGGGGTCCCTCCCATGGGAGACAGTTCTCCATGAACTTCCCCAACATGAGTCCGGGCAATAGATCTCCACACATGGCTGCAATGTGAGTCACTCTTCCACAGCGTGCAGTCCTTCAGGCACAGCCTGCTCCAATGTGGGTCCCCTGTGGGGTCACAAGTCCTACCAGGAAATCTGCTCCAGTGTGGGTTCCACTCCCTATGGGTCTGCAGGTCCCTGCCAGGAGCCTGCTCCAGCACAGGGTCACAGCCTCCTCTCAGGCATCCACCTGCTCTGGTGTGGGTCTTCTTCTTGCATTGCAGGTAGATCTGTGCATCCCTGTAGTTCTCCATGGGCTGCAGGGGCACAGCTTTACCATGGTCTACACCAGGTGCTGCAGGGGAATCCCAGCTCTGCTACCTGGAGCATCTCCTCCCCCTCCTTCTTCACTGACCTTGGTGTCTGCAGAGGTTCCTCTCACATGTTCTCATCCTGCTCTTCTCTGGCCTCAATTACAACTGCGCAATAACTTTTTTTCTTCTTCTTAAACACAGAGGTGTTACCACCATTTCTGATTGGCCCAGCCTTGGCCAGTGGCACGTCAGTCCTGGAGCCAGCTGGCATTGGCTCTGCTGGACATAGAAGAGGCTTCTGGCAGCTTCTCCCAGAAGCCACCCCTGTAGCCCCCCACTACCAAAACTCGGCCATGCAAACCCAATTCACTCCATGTTTCCAGTAAAAATCTTTATGTTTAACAGTTTAAAAATGTGACCATTAAATGTCACTCCAGGCTGCAAATTGTCATACAAGCCCTCAGTGCCAGGGGGAATCTTACAATGAAATACAAAATGTGTTTGGTACTTTTGAAGTAACTTGGGTACATACTCATGTGCGCACACATGAGCATCTGCCCATCAGAACAAGTTTGGAACAGGAAATGTGTAACATAAGTTATACACATTGTTCAAACGTAAGTTTCATAAAGACAGTCCTCTTCTCCTGACTGATCCTTGCTTCAAGGATGACAACAAAACTCCTCTTTGCTTTTTAGCTTTCACATCACTACCAGGAGAAATATCACCAGCTTTACTCTGCATGAGATGAAGTGGAAGGCCCTTCCACTCAACCTTCTTTAGGCTCACTTTGAGATCTGGTAGAGACCTCTCTGGTAGAGACATGTCGTGGGGTCAGGAGCAGGCTGAGGTGTTCTTGCGCTCAGCAGACCTGGTCTCAACAGCACTAGTTTCAACTGGTTCTTCCTGGTCCACATCCCATGTTTCTCCCATTCCTGAGCTAGAGCTGTGCTCAATCCTATCCCCTAGTCCTTCTCCCTTGTCACATCTGACCCAGGCAAGACCTGGGGCTGCTGGCGGATCATCTGTCACGGAGTGGTTGTTTGGGGTGATGCCTTAAGCTTCAGCTTTCATATTTTCCAGATTCTGTACTGCATTAGTATATAACGGTGAACTTCATATAAAGTGTTAGCAAGTTCTCCTCACAGTTTAGTTAGACAAAACAGTCCTTTTCCAGACAGAACCAAGGGCACCATTGCAGCTTCACGCCCAAAATGAACACGCCCAATAAACAGCAAATTGAGGAGGGCAATCTGGGAGGATGGGACTTCATTACCTAAAGCTGTAACTGGACAATTAACCCAACATGTAATAGACAAAAACTTATAAAAGTGTGAAAACTCGTGACCTGTTGTCCATCTCGGGTCCATTTTAGGTCCATCTTAAGTGTAGCTTTGGCTGGAGTCTTGTACTGCCCAAGGTGCATCCTTTGAAGGCCTTTTAATAAGTACTTACTTTATTCCTTTAACACTGTCTAGCCTCTCTTCTAGGTGGCCTCTCAAGGCATCAGGGGCTAAGAGCAAAGTACCTAATCTCCCCGTTTGCTCAATGCAGGAATGAATGCATGCCTTCATCTCAGGGCTACTGAAATCCCAGTGATGAGTGTCACAGATGTGCCTGTAAATAACTGCATAGATCTAAGAGCATGCCCATGAATGAAAAAAAATCATTGAGTATTTCAAGAAAGAATGAGGAAGGAATGAGCAAATTCATGCTTTTGAATCTTACTAATTTTTGGTAACATTTGCTGTGTTCCTAGTATACCACGTACCACCTGAAAGCCACAAACATAGAATAATAAATGAAGTGTATGCAACTTTTGAGAATAATAATCTCCAGACTTGAAGCAGCTTGCATACTAATTACTTCTAGAAAACTTGCTTCCTTCTATAAGCTTCCCTCCCTCCCTAAGTGTGGGGAAATATCCAGTTGATGTAGCTGTAAAGAAAGGAGTGCAGGAGCCAATAGATCACAAAATGTGAGGTATGAAGAAGTGCTCATTTCAATCAAACTGTCTGCATGAGCATTCTTATTTATGATATGTTATAAAAGGTTTATTGCCTGTTTTACAACTCTAGCTGCCCAAAGTTTGATTTAATCAGAAAACATGCCAGCAATGTGCATCGATGCCAGGCCTAGCTTTTCATGTGCTGGAAGTCATGACAACTTAGCCCAGACTTTCCCCAAGCTATTTGCTAGCGGACATGAATCCATCAGGTATTTGGGAGAAAGTCTGCACTGTGACTTGTAAATCTCTCAGGAGCTGAGGACAAAATCTGCACCTTGAATATCTACTGGTGAATAGAAATACCACTCATGTTATTATTAACTGGATATGTCCCCTTTTTTTAGTGCTCAGTACTAAAAAACCATAATCTAAACTGCTGGGTAGTTTCTAAGTAATCTCTGGTGTGTTTTGCCATTAGAAGACATGAAGTCTCACTTGAATCAGTGTGGGACCTCAGCTGGCCTTGCTGGCTATGGGGAACATTGTCCCGTTCACAAGGAGAGAACACACTTTGCTGGGAGGTTTTCCGTTCTCTCTGCCTTACTTTGCCTCAAGCTTTGGGTAGAAAGGAAGGAGGAAGAAAACAGATCTCTCCTTCTCCCAAAGTAGGGAGGGACCTCAGCTGGCCTTGCTGGCTATGGGGAACATTGTCCCGTTCACAAGGAGAGAACACACTTTGCTGGGAGGTTTTCCGTTCTCTCTGCCTTACTTTGCCTCAAGCTTTGGGTAGAAAGGAAGGAGGAAGAAAACAGATCTCTCCTTCTCCCAAAGTAGGACCGAGGATGGAACTTACTTTCTTGGGTCTTTTTAATGTTTTGCAATTGTTCTGGCACAGAGGTCATTGGATGTTTGCTGCTGTATCCCTCCCTGGCAAAGCGGGATTTACCAAGCGTTGCCTTCGATTCACTGTAGCTCTCTTGCACCAATATGAGACACGTTGGCCCTCATTTGGGCCAGAGTTGGTGTGTAGGTGGGAGACTTCACTGGACGACTGGATGGTATTGCCCTGATCTGGATTTAGATGAGCAAAGGCCATTTTTTATATTGGGAATCTAAAGATTTTTTTTTTTTTTTTTAATGAGCTTCTTGTGACTTGGACAGTGGGCTGAAAGAAAACAGAAGAAAGGTAGCATTAGATTTAGAGATCTCTCACCTGTCTCTGTTTTTTTCCCCCAAAGGGGGCAGAGAAGACATAGCAGCAAGTTGTAGGCAGTCAGCTTTCTTTATTCACTGTGCTGGGTAAGGCCGTATAGCTGCTTGTCAAGTTCCTTCAAATGCACAGTTGTGGGAAGGAGGAGGAAGTCTAGAGAGGCAGCTAATACTCTCATTTAATTAAATTTAACTAACTTTTTTCAATTACTTAAAATTCCATGTAAGCTTTCAATATGCATATGTGCCCTGATCAGCCTTCTGATTTTGGTCACATGGCACATACGCAGCAATTCAGTCCTGTCCTGCAGACATCAAAACGTCATGCTGGTCTCAGAGGAGGACACGGGTGAAATGAAGCATCCGAGATGGAGCCCTCCCTGCACTTCATCTGCATTACCCTCAGTTCAAAACTCATGCTGAGCCAGGGCAACGTGGGGACACAGCACAAATACACCAACACAGTCAAACAGCAGTCAGTGCAGAGGGCCTGGCCAGCAACTGGTTGTTCCAAGTTCCTGAAAAACTTACTGGGAGATTAACTACTGCAGAAGCATCAGCATACAAAACCGCCTTTTATATCCTAATTATTTTATAGTATACAAAGCAATATCTTGTGCTATTAAGCTATTTGTTTACCAAGCATCAAAAGTTGCTGGCTTCAGAAAAGCCGTGCTAGCATATTGGGTATGGATTTTAAGCCAAGACACCTTATGGTACTGAACTGCTAAATTATATGAGCTTTTGGCATTCCGAGGTGTTACATGAGGATAAAAGACCTCAAACTTTGGTCCTGTACCTTTTAGTGGATGGATTTGTGTTCAGTGTCAAAGACAAAAAAAAAAAAATTAAAGTAATGAAAAAGTGTAATGCAGCTTATTTATTTCTGTGTTCTTTCCTTTGTTTTTCAAATCCATTGGGAAAACAAAACAAAACAAAAAAAAAAGCTGTGAAAAGAGTGAGCCTAATCTTGAAACTAGAATAAGAATATGTTTAAATTCACCTGCTCAATAGATGAAGGTTTTATCACTTTGAAAATCTTTTGGACTGGTAGGAGGGAAGTGGTGAGAAAATATAAAGCCTTTTTGGAATAAACAAGAATGTAAATCATTCAGAGTTCAGACAGTGCTCAGCTCAAGAATGCATCAGTTTCAGAAAAGATTAATAAACCATTATTTCTTTCTTGTGCTCTTCTTTGAAGAAAACAGTTGGCTTTGATTAAGTAAATGAAGATCAAAAGAACAGAGACAGAAATGTATTGAATACCTGATCCAGGCTAGGTGTAACCGTTAAAAGAGAAAGTTGAATCCTCCAAGTCTTTAGTTGTGGGATGGATATATTTATTAAGCATATAGCATTATTTATAATGATTCCATATGGTAGGGATCCAAAGCATGTTTAAATTATGTTTCCCCTATTATAACACACTTGATAACTGGTCTAGAAAGACCATCTGTCTATAATAGAAATACGAGCATATAAGGTGATGGATGCTGTAAATTAATCTAAAGGCAGGGTACCAGTGGACACACTCAGCTATCCCGGCTGAACTGTCATATGTTGGATCAGCTTAGGGAACTGTAAAGCCAGATAATGTCCTTTGTCTTGCCAATGTGTTTTAAACCTTGAGAGTGAAAAATGGGGTGGAGCTACAGGACAAGAAATGTAGCTTGCCATTTATGCTGTGGTCAATGAGGTTTGAAACAAAAGAACAGGCACAGTAGGTGAGAAGTATGATAGAAAGATTGACTTTAACAAGCCAGAAAAAATTTATGACAGAAACTATCTACCTCAAAAAAGCCAGGCTATTCCCAGGTAGTATGTTTGGGAAGTTTATTTTTATTTAATACAGATACTCCTTTTAAGATGCAGTCTTACACAGTGATGAAAGACTGTCTGTCCATTCTTACATCAACATTTTTGATTATTTTTCATGAACAGCTGATGATATTTTTTTTGTTTCTGTAACCCCACTCACTTGCAAGTGCTGTTGCTGGTGACTTCTCTTGTCCCCCTGATTTCAGATAATGAGCCTTCATAGGAGACATGCTGCTCTCTGGATGAGACAAAATGTTCTCACCATTTAACAGATACTTCCATTGTAAGCTTGGTTCACATGATCAGGGGTGAATAAGCTGCTGAAGAGTATTATGCTATCTACTTGTGACTCACCTGCCACGTTTTATTTTTAAAATAATGTCAAATAAATTAGGGAACAAATGACACAAGACAGAAATCTCAGGTTTTGAGCTGCAGGGGGAGAAAGGGAAACCTGAAATGCATCAGTTTTTTATCTTTGGTTTCATTTAATTCTCCATTTCCTAGGTCTAAAACGAATCCTGTAAACTTTTCTATGCCTCTGCAATTTAGCTGCAGGGATAGTTGAAGTAAATTAAAAGAAAGTAATCATCATTTATTTTAAGCCCAAGATTAAATATTAATAAGGTGGAGGCCTCTGTAAGGCGTATCAAAAAAAAAAGAATGATATTGTTACAAGAGACATATGAGTTCAAAAATTTCTTTTCTGCTAAAGAAAGACCTTCAATTTTTGAAGCAGTTTCTTGTTCTCTAACAGGAAATGTGGGAGCATTCCTCTAACAGGAAATGTGCACTGGATTACTGGTTTACTTCAGAAAATATGGAAAATGTAATCTGTAGTGATCGAAGGACTGTAAAACTATTATCTGATTAATTTTAACAGATTGAGATTTAGCCCCAAATCCAAAACTTTCTCGGAACTCAGACAATCAGATCCACCAATACTTCTAAAAATCCACTTCAAAAACCTTTAAGATCACACCCACTAGAAATCAGGAAAACTGTTTGACTCTAGACCTCCTGCTGTAAATCTATCCCAAAAAAACTTCACAATTATACAAGGTGGGTGGAGCTGTGGGATTGGGAATACATTTGAAAGGTCAGGCTCTTGGGGTGCACTGCCTGCCAGTGTGTGCCAGGCTGAGCTAATGCATGGGTGTTGCACAGGAAGAAAGGGCTTTTTTCTAATTTGCATTGCTGAAGATTACAGAAGTCCTACTTATGGTCCAGTATCCCACTGAACTAGAAAATTTAGGAAAAAAATCTTGGTCTTTGGGACAACTTTTGGAAAGCTAGTGTTCTTCTCATGCATCACAACAATAGTTGAGCAGATTCTAACCCGACTCCTCCAGAGAATGGGGCCATCCTGCCTTTGGACCACCTGCACTCACTCCCTGACAGACCAGAGCATCACTGAAGCCACAAAAGATCTCATCATGGGTTGTGCTTTAGTCCCAGCTAAGCCCCAGCACTGAGGTAATGCTGGCTATCTCACCTGACTGAGGGGTACAAAAAATTATACTCTGTTGATGCTTCATTGCAGTAGACTTTGACGTAATTAATCTTAAATTTTTGATGTTGTTTTGTTTCATTGTATTTTGGGGGGAGATTTATTTGAGTTGTTTTGTGGAAGCAAATGCATTTGGATGTATATTTGTTCCATCCTATAAAGTCTTCTCTGAAGACATTGGGTGGGATGGATTCATTCTTCCTGTTCCTGAGTACTCTTTTGAAGGATTATTTAGGACTGTGTCTTGCCACCTTCAAACACAGTGCACGTCTCCTGGAGATGTGCCAGAGAAGAGTGCTGCGTCACAGGGATGTTTAAAACCAGAGAACTTGACAGCATGTACATCCAGACATGGACACAGGGCCCAGACAGAGCAGCCTGGCAACTTTCCGGCAGTTCTCAGTGAGACACATGGGTCTATCACAAATCCAAAACACATTATGCTCAGAAGAAATCTTTGATTTCATACAGTTGGTAAGAAATAAAACAGTGCGCTGCTGCACAGGATGGCTCAGACAGCACACACGAACAGTGCTCCCTGAAGGGTCTGTGATGGCTGGGGCTCATGCAGGTTGAGACAAGATGAATAAATCAAGAGGAAAGGTAATAAAAATTATTTTCTTGAACTATTACAATTAGTCTTTGTTTGTACAAGTGCAAAGATTCATGTTGTGTCCTGTCCAAAAATGACAGCCTATTTATTAAATCTCATGTTTCAAATTTAGAACAATGTCCTCACAGCAAGGGAACATCAAGCAGTTCCTGTTTGAAACTGCAGACAGCACTTCTGAAAATCTCTCCCATTCACAAAAATGCTACAGTGACAGTTCAGATTGCCTGAAAGTCCTTCCCCAGTCACAGATGCTGTATGCAGTTTTTCAAAACTGTATCTCCAATCCTGGGTCATGAAATAACCTGAACATTCTGAATCCAGACAAATGTCTATCTCCTCTCTGACAAATCTCTTCAATGCAAGTGACCAATTAAAAAAACTCTATATTAGATACACTCTGTTTAGCCACTGAAAAGAATAAAACTGAAATTACACATGGTTTTTAAAAAAATTATCCCTTGTTTTAATTCTTCCTAAGGCATGATGGCCTTCAGTAATTCTGAGATTTTTTTACATGGTGATTTGGGTAGCCATTTGGGAGAAGCTGGATTATGTGTGAGTTTACCTCAATAATAAAGGAGGCAGTGGCAAGAATCCCTACAGAAACCTGGCATAACAACAGAACAAAATGAATGAGAAGACAGGACTAGGGAAAAAAAAACTGTGCTAGGTCTGCTAACATGTTCTTGGGAATTCAGCAGGTCAGCTTTTCAAAAACCAAACAAGAAATTCAACTTCACTTTCTCTCAATGTGGATTTTTTCAGCAATATGCTAGAAACTTTTTCTGACACAGGAGTAAGATAGAATATTTTATGATTTCTTTAGAAACTTTACCTCTTGTAACACCCTTAACCCCCTTCCTTACTCTTCCTTACTGTGGCATTTTGAGCCATATCAGATAGGAAATTTTAAGCCAACAAAAGAGTGGCACCTATTGGGGGTTTTGTCTGTGTTCTTAACTGAAAATATGTACAGTAACATTAAAAGATAAATACACTATAAAAGTGAATACATGTGATATATTTAGAGCAGTTGGGTAATCTTATTTTAAAATAGCTGATGAGTTAGTTACGGTTGCAGGGTTTTTAATCTATGCTGAGTTATTCTAGTAATATCATTTATTAACCAAGTCCTGTCATAAGCAAACATATGTCATTTTTGTTTGGAACTGACATCAAATTAAGAAAACATTTTTGCTTCTATTTGCTTCTTTGTGTTCTCTCTTTTTCTTATAGCTCAGCAACTTTCTTCCATTGCTTGGTTCTTCCTTTTATTTCAAATATACTGAAAAACATGCTAAATGATTCAGATGATTCCTAGACTAACTCATCTAAATGCTAGTATGCAAATGGATTGTGTTTGTCACTGTTGAAAAATCTTCCTTTAATAACTGCTGTTTAGTATTTTCTTCTTTTTTTCCCACACTTTCATTGGAGCATAAGTAATTTCACTGTCAGCATATAATATGACTACTTCTTTCAGTAACTATAGGACAGAATTATGTCAATTGTGCTTCAGTAGATTTTCCCTACTTCCAACAGCTTTTGTGCATTTTTTCCCATTCTAATGTATCTAAAATGCTGCTGTGTCATCTTATCAACTGACCCTAAACAACTGCTTCTATTCTTTTGTCTCCCTTATTCTTTTTTTATTATTCATAACTTCTAGTTTACATTAATCACTATGAACAACCTCTTTTTTTCCCCGAACTGTTTTATATTCTTCTTCAATTTATTATTGGAGTTTTTACATTCCCTCTAAGTCAAGTTGGTTGGTTTTGGGGTTTTTTTTCCCCATGTGGTTCTCTCCTAAAACTGAAAGATTGTGATCAGACAATATTTTAAAAGCAGTTTGCAATTTGCATTTGCAATTTTTTGTTTAAATTATTTCATCTGATCTGATTCAACTCTTTTGCGATGCCAGTAACTAGGAAGCAAGTTTTGCCATACAGACCCTTTCTCTTCCTTATTTTTCCATTTTGCCTAAATAGGTTTAAACCAATTTTTTAACATCTCTATTATACAAATTTTCCTATAGTAATACCACTGAAGTGGATTTTCCTCTTCTATATGAGGAAGTTCTGCTTTAAAAAAAGAGCAGATGCTCTCCTTCATTTCAGCTAACAAAAGGTTTGTGTCTACAGCTGCCTATTCAGTGCCAAAAACCTGTTGCTGAATCAAAACTCCCTGGAATCACAGCCACAGCAAGCAACTGTGCTCACCTCCAGAGCTGCCCAGGTGGAAATTCACCATCACCATATTGCTCCTTTTCCCATTTGGTATGTGGAAACACAGGCCAATTTCTTAAGCCTGGATGCCAGCTCAACTTAGTAAATACAAATTTCAACAACAGGACCAAAGCTAACTCTAAATCAAATCTTGTGAATCATTAGAAATATTTGAATATGCTTCTGCCAATGTTATAACTTCAGTTCTTACTCCTGCAAGTATAGAACCACCTTCAACAGCCAGTTGTTAGCTACTGGTAGGTTTAAATTATCTTCATGAGGGTCTGCATACCTACTGGAAAATATTTAAGGACTTGAAAATGAAAGGCAGCTGAAAATGATAACCATGATAATATGTGAGCGCTCCAAAGTATTAGGAAATAACTGTTTCTATCTATTCCTTTCTTGTGGGCTGTATAATATAAACAACTTGATTAGCTCTAGCTTGACTGTGTGAAGGGTATATTTATTATTGAAAAAGGGCTGCATTTGAAGAAAGGAATTTTAACTTCAATTTTAAATGGTCATTATAGCTGTATTGAATTCACCTGAGACTAGTGTTTGGGACCTATTACCCTTCAGCCATGGTTGATGTTTTGAAAGACGCAAGCACAAGAGATTTTGGGCATTGATTGCTGAACAATGGGAATTTGTCATCGAAATGACAAAAATATCTGCTGTTCCCCACTAGAGCCATTTATCTGCGCTGACAATAATCTCCACAGAGCATCTCCCATCCTGGCTCCAAGGTCTGCTCTTCTGCATCCTCTGCCTCCCATTCTCTCCTCCCTTGCAATTGACCCAAGCAAACAGTTCTTTCACTTTTCTTTATTTGGTCAGTAGTTTTTTTGTTTTTTTTTTTTCTTAGCCACTGATATTTCTAACAAGCTTTGTATCACTTGCCAGAGAAAGTTTGCTTTTCAATTTATTTTTTTCCCTCTCATAAAGGAATAATGTGGTATTGCTTTTCTTAAATTGGAAATGGCATTTCTTTTGTTTAGCCTAATGTCCCCTCTGTATTTTGGACCTCTCATGAGCAGAGTCTTTTTATATTTTTGTGAGTTTCTGAGTATTTTTTTATTATTAAAATTTTCTAAAATTTTACTTCTGCTTTTAAAACGGAACTCGGCGAGTGACATTTTGTTATGTAACTGTGCACTGATCATCAATGTTGAATTAAAACCTGTCATGGAGAGGTGATGTCCTTCCTTAGGAATGAATTTACTTTAGCAGTGAAAGTCTAGAGGGGCAGTTCTTTTGTTGTCACAGATCGACTTAAAAGACCAGAGAGACATGCAGGAAGACAACTAACAGTTCTGTGCATATTTATGGACTTGTTGTGCATGTGGTAAGTACTCTCCTGACAGCTAGTGTTAAATCCAATCAATCATCATTTAAATACAGCACTGTGTATATTCACCTCACTCCTTCATTAGCATTCATTAGCAATTAATCAACACAGCAGTACTCTCTGGAAAGATCAACAATCCATAAGGTACATTTACATTAAAGATGAGCAAGTGAACATTTGTTCCACTTCAGCTAAGTCTTGTGTATTGTCATTTCTTCAAGGAGTGAAAGACATTGATCAAGCAAACGATTGATTGATAGATAGAACATGCCATCTATTGCCTCTGAAGACCATTTTCTTCAAACCAGAGGACAGTAATTTTGTTCAGAAAAAACTTTCAGTTTTCAGTTTCACAGTGTGTTTTACCATACTGGTTGAAAACATCTTCCTTCCTTAAATCAACCAGCTTTGGAGACAAACTGTAGTTGATTCTCTTTCAGCTTCTAAAATAAGACCACATTCTAGGGTACAGAGGTCCAGACATCCTTTTAGCATCAGACGTGGAATTACATTTGCTTTGCTGATTTATTTCTTCAGCCAAAACAAAACAATTAATTAGCAGCATTTCTGAGGCAAAGTGGAATAAAAAAATTATATTCAGGCATATAAAAAATACAGCCCTAGTTTTTTGTTCTATTACATTAATAATAAAACATAGTACTTTGAGAGACCTTTACCACCCTGTGGAAAATTAAGTAAACTAAGATTAATTGGAGTAGTTATTCAGCTCCACTTATTGCATAAATGTATACTGATAATTATATCTTTAGTGTTTATCTTAAGTACTCTTCTGACTTTATAGCAGTGAAATTATATAACCATGTTTTAATTTGATTGTTTTCTTTTGTGGTAAAAAATATGTATTTCAAAGTAAAGATTTTTCTAACTTTAGGTGCCAAAATTAACTTAAAAGAATACTTATCACCTTATATTCAATGAAATTGAAATATTTGCATTAATAAAATATTAAGTCGTTGAGACACTAAGTAAACAGATATTTCGTCTGTAATTCCTTTGCTTTCATGGAGATGCATTGAGCTTCTATCATTGTGTTGTTAATGTGATAAAATATCCAGTATCTAACAAACATTCAGTTCTTTGTGAATATTGAAAGCTTCCTTTTTAATGCGCCAATTATAGATTTGGATTGCTACTTTATCCGCTTCAACGTGTCTCATTACTTGTTTCATGATTTCTTTTTAATTACCTTCACATACAAATGCTATCTCTTTCTTATCTATGACTTGATACACTTTTGGACAGATATAACTGGGTATAGGACCTTGCTATGTCATACCTCAGAATTACTGAGCCATTTCTCAGGACAACTCACCTCTAACTCTCTCTGTGGCCACCCTGTTCCTTATATACATTTTTTGTTTTTTTCGTTTGTTCATTCATTTTAACATGAATCTTTGTTTTGTGTATGAATCTTCTCTCTTGTACCAATATTTCAGTGCAGAAGTTTGTTAAGGTTAGGATAATCCCAAAGTATTGTGAGTGTGCTTAAATAGCAATGTATGTCTTCCAGGTGAAGTGTGGTGGTGGGAAGAGGAGTCATTTTCCACATTGCAGAAAGGAATAAGAGGAAGTTGCATAGTCATTCCATTTAATGAAAGATTTTGACAACCTGTTTCACTGTGATATGAGATGAACCCTTCCCTGTTTGAAAGTCTTCACCTCCTTGGTAGGACTGTTTAGACCTGTAAACCCTGAGAGATCACATTAGGGGAAAATGTGTTATGGGGAATCTGGTAGGTCATACCTAGTCTCTGGATACCTGCACAACCCTGCCAGAAATAAAGGCTTCTCTGCAAAAACACGTTGATATGGTCAAATTTCTACAGCATTTAAACACAATGAAATATTGAGCAGAATTATTCCAATTAATTTAAAGTACAACTAAGACTGCTCACCCCATGTTTCCTCCCTGTTTGATTAGCTTCTCAGAGATGGCTTGGCAGGATTCACAGAGGTCAGGGCACCAGCAACCTTGGCCAGAGAGATAGTATGCAAAACAATAGTGTGGGTTCCATTATGAGTTTATCTTCCCACCCCTGTGCTACCACCCTTATCAAAAAGCTCTGACCTAGCGCAAAGATAACCTATGCTCCTCTCTTTCCCCAAACAGCATGTCTTCTGTGCAGGAAAGGCAGCATTTTACATTCACAAAATAGTTCTTTAGACTTCATTTTTTGGTAAGACTTTGATTTAAAGTTTTCTCCCATTTAAGAGCAATCCCTGAAATGCACATTTAATTTTACACATAAGCACCGAAATTTATTAAATTTATTCTTTATTTTGCAAAGGGAAACCCAACACTGATTTTTACTTTTTAAACTCCTTTTCTATTTCCAGGAAACTTCAATGAAGCATTTTATGGCATGATGATAGTGCAATGGGAAGAACTTGTATTCAAGACGATTAGACAACCACTAACATAAGGCACTACTGAATTTCTCAACCCTACGGGCAACAGAAATGGCAGAGCAGATTTTAGGGAAATTTTACACATTAGTACATAAACAGTCTGTCAAGAAATCACACCCTTCAGATGTCTGCCTCTGACAGTCTTCAAGACATTAAAAAAATCATAAATGTGATTTGCAATGGAGACATTTACTAGCCTTAATATACAGAGAATGTCATCACTAGACAAATCCAGGAATGTCAAGTGAAGATTATTAGAGTCTGAAATACTCATACAGCAGAATGGCACGTGTGGATGTATGTTACCCAAAAAGTCATGAATTTCTCTACTCAATGACCTGTTTGATCTTTAGCCCACAATCCCTTCTAGTATGGCCCTACATGCTTTGACAATGTGTAGACATAACTGTAAAAAGGAGAAGCAGGGGTCTGTGAAAAGGGTCAGTAAAACAAGAAAACTGGAGCTTTGTGAAATTTAACATGAAATATTAAAAGGAAGGAAGCATTGGCATGGAAAAGAAACCAAATTGAAAGGAGTGAGGGAAGGAAACATGACAATAATGAAAGATCTGAAGATGAATAAAGAGTCTAAATCACATTTGGAAAGAAAAGAGTTTATCTCCACTGCATTTTTTTGATTGATACGTGATTCCACAGCTTGTTTTATTTGGGTCAGTGTGTCCAGGCAGTAGATACTAAAAATTACGCAGAGGTTTGGTGAGCTGACAGTCTCAGTCCACATGTCTGCAGACAGACGTTTGAAATACAAGGGTTCCAGGGTAAAACAAGAAACACCCTGGAGATGGAGCTTAAATCACACTTCCAGACGTAGAGTTGCTCTGTCTTTTGGCTATGCAGTTGCACTGGCTGCCTTAGAATCAGCATATCTGGGGCTGACTCTAAGGTCTCAGGAGCCAGTGTTATCAAACTGGTACTGTTCAGGTCATTACAGTCAATAATTCCTTTTCAAGTATCAAAAAGAAAAGAAAACAAAGTGAGATGATTAAAAAGCCAATTAGCAGATCAAAGTATGAGAAGCTAAGTCCTGGAGGGGGAAAAGAATGCATGTATGTTAATTTAGGCAGTAAAGAAGATAATTAGAGCAGGGTAGTGATAATGGGATAAACTGGGGATCAAAAACTGTTGAGTTGATTGGAAAAAAAAGAGAAGAAAATTAAGGGAAATTTTAATGACTCTTAAAAAATTAACCATATAAATATTAGAATGAAAGCTTGTCTAGAAACCACTCTGACCTCTTTGTAAGCAGGACAGTGACCACAATTCTCAAAAAAGTATAATTTTAATTCTTCTCTCTGACAAGTATTTCAGTGTCTCTGATGCAAATACCTTCTGGGATAGCGAGCTGGATATGGAAGACATAAGTAGAGCAGCCTATAGAAATTAGAGACATAAAGGCAGACTTCCCCGTCTCATCCTTCCTCCTTATCTTTTTCATAATTTTAACTCCCTGTTTCAGCAAAGACGTCAGAGTTTTGGTGTTGAAGTCCTGATTCACTTTCTAAACTTTGTTTCACTTGACTTCCTTCCAAATTCTTTTTTTTTTCTACAGTTCTCACAGCTTTAGCTTTCTGATGAGGTTTGTTCTTGGCCAAACTTTCTGTCAGCCTTTTCTCTCATGTTGTGAGCACACATCCCCTCTCCTCGGCCCTGTGCCTGCCTGAACTCCTGATCTTATCCCTGCTGTTGTCCATTTGATCAAAACATGCTACTCAGGAACTTACTGCAGATGGGGCAAAGAATGAGGGGAAAGAGAAAACTTTCTTTTTTTGTGAGGTTTCCAAAGACCACCCTTGAGCTTTGGCTCAAAATGCCTCACAGCATTGTGAGTCCACAGATTCCTGTGTTCTCCTTCACAAAGTCCTGTGAGTCTTTAAACAGAAAGGCCCCTAACAGTTTGCACCCCATGGTTCTGTCAAAGCAACAACATGCTTACATAAATATTGTTTGGCTCTAAACTTTTCCATGTGGCTTATACCACAGGAAGTTCACTTTCTTCTGAAGAGCTGAACATGAGTGGGGGTAAGAATGAGTTTCAGTCTGTGAAGTATGAATTAGAGTTTTAGAGACAGCTGGGACTCAAGAGAGAATGAAGGGTTTGCAACTTAACAAGTAAGAACAGGAAGGAACAGAGCTGTGAAGCAAAAGAAATAAATCAGAGGCATAAGTAGAAAAATAAACATCTCCTTTATATAACCTAAGGAGCTTCTGAAGTAATTTCAGCAAAGGAATATTACAGTCACAGGACAAAGAGCATGGTCATTAATGCCAGCACTGTATCTGTCAACATCAGGGAAAAAGAAAGGATCTTCTCTGAAGAGTAACTGGTAAGGATTAAAAAGCATTCAACAGGAGATTCCTTCAAGTGAATAATGTCAAACAGTACATCTCTTGAATGTTCACCTGCTGCTTTGGTGATAAACAGAGATAAAAGATGAAGATGCTGTATCTCTGTAACCTGAGGTAGCTCTGGGTTTCAACTCCCTATTTCCTTGCAAGTAAGGATTATGAAGAAAAGGAACTACAAAGTAATACTTGCAATTTATTCAGAGTATCTAGTTCTCTGATTAGTAACTCACTTCAGGGAATGGAAAGATGCAGTTGGATCAGAAGGTGATAAATGCCTAGCTTCAGGTCAAATTCTTCCTGCCTTCTCAAGCCACAGTAGCTGTATTTGTGAAGACTGTGTCACTGACACATATCTTTCTTTTCTCTCTGGAGGCAACCCTCTTGTCAGCTTTTCTCCTTGTAGAGAGGAGAAGAAACATATTTCTAATAGCAAGGCAGAAAAGAAAAGAAATAAATGATCGTGTGTACTCTTCACAACCTTCCCATTTACTCCAGGTTAAAATCCACAGTACTGCTCTTAAATAGTGATCAATGATAATTCTGAGTCAGTCTGTTGCTATGAAGAGTCTGGAAAATAACATTAAGAGAACTAGCAAATACTAGAGGTGAGAGCTTTACAGGTGGGAAGTGGAAGAAGGAAGGAGGATATGCCTCAGGATTTTGTGTTGCCCTGTTAAATATTTCTGTAGAAGATGTGTGGCTGCAGACCTTGGACTTCATTCTTGTTTTACATTCTAACAAATGTGAGACATTCTGCCATTACATAACACCATGTCCCCATAACAAATTTGTTTAACATATATTAGGGTTGCTTATAAGACTTAGCATTATTTTTGCTCTTTTCCAATTAGTCTGGATTTATCTGTCATAGCTATCTTTAACATCTAGTTTAACACACTTATCTAGCCCCTTGTTATAATGAGAGAAGAGAGCGAAGCATGTCCAAGAGTGATTCATCCTGCCTATCCTATATATCTGTCTTGCAGAAGTAGTTGCATGGAAAATCATGTACTTGGTACTCATATACTATAGCAGTGAGGTTTTGGGGGGATGGAAGAAAGTATGGAAACAACACAACAGTTTTCTACTTCACAAAAATGACTTATTGCCAGGGCTTTTCTTGGGCAAATTTGCATGTTAAACATCAACACTTAAATCTTTACCTTTTTTCTTTGGTTTGTATTTTTCACAAGTGACCAAATCTCAGCATTATTCTCTGTGATATTTACATTTTTGATCTTTGCTTTTTCCTCTTTATCTTCAGCTCTATTTTCTCTTTATCTAAAGTTTTGTTTTATATTAGAATGGATTTCTCTTGTCTTTTGGAAACTCAGTTACAGTTAGTACTCCATCAGTTTCCCACCCTTTAAAAAGATTTTCTTTCCTGAAATAATTACCACATTTGTTTCACCTTTACATTGATTTAGGTGCATTTTCCCTCTTCTTTCACTTGGGCACGTGAAAAACTACAATAGAGTTTTGCCCCTGTGAGATCAAAATTTCTCTAGCTTTCTCAATATGGTCCATGAATAAAAAATTTGGATCTTCTACTCACAGCTGCAATTAATCAAATAGAGCTTCCTTTTGGCAATTTACAATGCTAACTTTCTTGCTTAAAATTTTCTTTTGAAAAATCTTGAAACCCACTAATAATGCATAAAAACTACCAGATATTTTCCAGAAAGTTCTGGTGGTTTGACTCATCCCCTCCATAAGATTATATTTCCTTCATGCAGATTCTGCAGCCCTGAGTCATTCCCTCTCAAAACTCTCAGAGAGGAGGAGTTGTGGTGGCTGTTGACTCTCCCCCACTCTTGTTTGTCTAACACAGCAGTTTGCATGCATTCATTGGAAAGCAGAGAACTCCAGCACTCAGAAAACAGGAGATACAGAGTTAAGCTGAAAGCCTAACTTCAAGATTTTTTTCCTGCTGTGAAAAGGCTTTATTTCATTACGTTGTTTGTTTGTGCATTTATTTTTGGAGAATGATGAGCTCTCCATTGTTTTATGAAGACTGAACTATTGTGAGGAGCCCTGGAGTGTGGGATGGGCTCTTATTTGGTTTCCTAAAAGAAAACAAAATTAATTAAACTATAACTTTTTCTCCTTGGTTATGGCTTTAAAAGATAGTGCCTTTTTATTGTTATGCATTCTCTAGTAATTATTACCTCTTGTAGTATACTGCAGACTAGAAACCATGCCTTTAATAGAGCAGAGATGTTCAGCTCATATCCCTCAGTTATATCTTTCTATTGTAGCAAGGCTGCGATCTAAGTGCCCCTGGCATAATTCACAAACACATCACAAGGAATGCCTGAGAAGTGGAAGAGTATAATTCATCTTTGCTTAACAGCAGCAGGACACACACGACCACTTTGCTTCATTTTGCAGCCCTAGATACATTAGGCTGTGTTAAAATTCACCTTGTTCAGATGAACCCAGCTCACCAGCTGCTCTGGGCCAGCCTGTACATCTGATTACTGAATTGGAAGATCCTGTGGAGACTGTGTTAGGGGCTGAAAAAATGTGTTAAATTTTCTTTTTTGGGTCTGATGGCATAGGAAGTGATTGATTTTCCTGGGACCTTTAGGGCTGGGATACTGGAAATCACAGCTGCCAGGGCTGTCCCTGGCTCTGCCCACCAGTATGGTTCAGTCAAATGCACCTTGTTTTCTGAAGGGCTCGATATTAACCTGGCCTAGGTTTTCATCTAAATTTCAGCTAATACTGTTTTTCTGTGCAGTTATTCTTACGTCTTAAGTCTTGTAGAGAAACATACTGAGAGCAACTCCTCATGCAAAGTCCTTAAATTCATACTTGAGAATCTGATTGAGCAGATTTAGCATCAAAAGACAAAACCTGCCTGCACTTAGAATTGCACAAGTTCAAATTTAATCTCAAAAGTAAGGAATTGCCAAATGGGCTTTGAACAACTTGAAGCTACATATTTGTTCAGATCATCCTTGCACTCAGGAGAATGATGATACACTATAGAATGGGCTTCTCAAGTGTGAAGCTATACTGATTAATTCTCTATATTCTGTTCACTGCCAGCAGGACAGAAAAAAAAATAAAAAGAAAAAAGGCTTTGGGTCAAAAAAAAAGCTGGAAGAAAAAGATTCTGCCTTTCAAAAATAAATTTGCTGAAACTTCAGGATATATGTACAGAAATAATTAGGCAAATAATTTGAATTATAATGTTACAACTACATGTGTATTTGAAGGCAATTGCAGATGAAAGCAAAATAATCTTATTCAATGCAGTCAACCCCAAGAGAGATACAATACTTTAAAATTTATGATTCAGGCCCTGTACTCACTATGAAATGACTAATATTTATATGAGATCAAATTCATTGCTTCTATATCTAATATTACTCCTGTGAGTTGTAATATAGAAAGGCATGCAACTGCTTACATACTGAAACATATGCTACTTTTTTGTAAAATAATTTCTTAGGAAAGATTTCCTTCCTTCCTTCCTTCCTTCCTTCCTTCCTTCCTTCCTTCCTTCCTTCCTTCCTTCCTTCCTTCCTTCCTTCCTTCCTTCCTTCCTTCCTTCCTTCCCTTCCTTCCTTCCTTCCTTCCTTCCTTCCTTCCTTCCTTCCTTCCTTCCTTCCTTCCTTCCTTCCTTCCTTCCTTCCTTCCTTCCTTCCTTCCTTCCTTCCTTCCTTCCTTCCTTCCTTCCTTCCTTCCTTCCTTCCTTCCTTCCTTCCTTCCTTCCTTCCTTCCTTCCTTCCTTCCTTCCTTCCTTCCTTCCTTCCTTCCTTCCTTCCTTCCTTCCTTCCTTCCTTCCTTCCTTCCTTCCTTCCTTCCTTCCTTCCTTCCTTCCTTCCTTCCTTCCTTCCTTCCTTCCTTCCTTCCTTCCTTCCTTCCTTCCTTCCTTCCTTCCTTCCTTCCTTCCTTCCTTCCTTCCTTCCTTCCTTCCTTCCTTCCTTCCTTCCTTCCTTCCTTCCTTCCTTCCTTCCTTCCTTCCTTCCTTCCTTCCTTCCTTCCTTCCTTCCTTCCTTCCTTCCTTCCTTCCTTCCTTCCTTCCTTCCTTCCTTCCTTCCTTCCTTCCTTCTTCCTTCCTTCCTTCCTTCCTTCCTTCCTTCCTTCCTTCCTTCCTTCCTTCCTTCCTTCCTTCCCTTCCTTCCTTCCTTCCTTCCTTCCTTCCTTCCTCTTCCTTCCTTCCTTCCTTCCTTCCTTCCTTTCCTTCCTTCCTTCCTTCCTTCCTTCCTTCCTTCCTTCCTTCCTTCCTTCCTTCCTTCCTTCCTTCCTTCCTTCCTTCCTTCCTTCCTTCCTTCCTTCCTTCCTTCCTTCCCTTCCTTCCTTCCTTCCTTCCTTCCTTCCAATAATGCAAGTATGTACAATTTTACTATTATTAAGATGTCTTTGTATTGAGAAAATTTTTTGAAGAATTGCTATTACATTACTAAATTTCTATTATTAAACTCCTAGTTTAATATTGCATTTTCCTTATTTTTTTACCAGACTATCAATTCCTGCTGTTTTTCTTTACTTTTCTTGAGTATATTGATTTTCTCTTCACAGGGTAAAAAAATATTCTCATTTCAGATATGAAATAGGTGTTTAAGATGTTATGTAATATTTGCTTACTCTTTTCAAATTACTCTTCAAAGCTCTAATATTTGTGAGATAACATGAGAAGCATGTTGTTTTTACAGGTAAGTGTGTTAAAAATTCTTATTTTGGACATATCTTTACAAAATGGGTCTTTCAGAAAAAAGAAATCTTAGTAGACTTATTCTAGCACATCTAACAAAGCTACATAAATGATTTAATTGTTTTGGTGAAGATAGCAGACAGCGAGTTACTGGCAAGTCCGCAAATACAAATTTCAAATGCAAAAATCCATCTAAAGATGGAGAGAACTTTACTTTTCTCTGAACAGAGAACGTGGACACCACCCATGACTTAGCACATTGGGTTTCATAATAATTTTTATTAACTTTGTTTTTTAATGGGAGGGAATGATATTTCCTTAATTCTGGGCTGTTACTGAAGAATGTCTATGAGTGTTCTATGAATGTCTTTCATAATGTGTTTTGATGGGGGCAGCCTTTAGTGGTTTGGATGTCTGAAGCTATTTCTTAATGCTTCAGTCAACTAATTCTGCTCAATTCATGGGAGCTACGCTCAAAAGCTCCAACAACATTTTATCAGGACTGTGCATGACATTATACACTCTATATTTTACTGAAATAATCTGTTAAAAATACAGTAGCAAGTTTGTTTCATCAAGATGTTAAATTTGCCTTAGTCTTAAGCACCCTCTTTTTTTTTTTTTTTTTTTTTTTTTTCCCACCTTGAAAGAGGGATTCTGAAATGTCCAGTATCTTTTTATATTTCTTAATGTTATTGCATGCCCTTCTGTGCAGTTATGGCTGACCTCTGTATTTCTGAGAAATCTCTTAGAATTTATTTGTTTTACTCTATAGCATTTTTACAAGTTATAGCAACTTAACTGCTAAAAACCAGTTCTAAAATATGCCTGATTTATGCCATTTAGTCCTCCAGTCTTCTGGTATTTTTGCTTTATTATCACAACATTACCTATTTCATCTAGTCTCATTCCAATGACCTTTACATATTTTATCAGGTAAAGACAAATTATGCCCCCTCCTTGTACTGAAATGTATCTGCATATAGAACACACTTTAATGGCCGTCCTGCTAATTTTATGACTTGCTTCTTTAAGAAGAGAATTGAGATGTTATTATTGATGTTTTCATTTTTTTCCCTCTGAAAAATTGATTTTAATGTGGAGTCCCTACTTAAAAATCAATGACACAGCCTGACTCAGGGTTTGACACTTAAAATCTATACTATTCTCAGTGGACTTGAGTTTCATAAACCTAGAATCTGAAGACATGTAATACAAAAGGCAAATATTCTCCCCTGGGGTAAAATGTCGACTGAGATATCGTGCATCTTAACAAAGCATTCTAATTGCCCCTATTCCAATACAGGAGGAGCTTATATCCAGGTAAAAATGTTTGTGTGTGTCTGTGTGTCTCTATGTGTGTGTGCACGTGTTTGAAATAATATCTATCAAATCCCCCTAAAGTTAGGTTATGGGTGACTTCTATACTTGTTTACACTTTGGAATTAGTTTATATGTGACATATCACTGCCTATCATTGTCTTGTGGTGATACTGGAAATATTTGGAAGTTCACAAAAGAAGACAGATGAGCTATGATTAAGTAAAAATATGATTTAATTAAGAATGTAGAGAAAATTGAATAGGTGGCTTGATATGAAAATTTCAAGGACAGATTTTCAGTTCCCTGAGATCCTGGATCCATCTTCACATGGGACTAGCTGGGGTAGGGAAGAAAGAGAAAAAAGGAAATAACCTAACAAGGTTTATTATGAACTTTGATTATTTTATGGAAAATATAATGTGTTAACTCTGTAAGTTCCTTTTCATTTTACATTTCCATATCTCTCCCCTGAGTTCTGCACAAGACCAATGACACTTAAAGGCATCTCAATGATATTTAAAGGTATGAAAATTCAAAATCAATAAAAGCTAATATTTTTCTATCTTGCGCATATTTGGCTTCAAGGAACTGTTGCCAGAGTTTTGCCAAAAGGAAGCTTTATGCTAAAAATGTAGTTGCTCTGGAACAGAAGTTGGCTGTTGGGATTCATTGCAAAATTTTTCTTACATCTTGGAACAGATATTACACCTTTTTTGTCAGAGTTAATACCAGTATTATGGTTTTTATAGTTTCTTTGAGGTATCTTTGTTTAAGCCATCCCCAAAATAAAGTATTTGACTGCAATGATTTTGGGTCTTACTCACAGTGGTCAGGCCTTCTTAGCTAAGAAGCAATTGTTCACAATCATACAGTCTTGTTGGAAAGCCTCACAGGTTCTGTGAGTGGTACTGGTCTCTCATTAAATTACCAATTAAAAGTAAAATTCAAAGTAGATACTAAGAAAATTGATTTGTGAGTGTGAAGAATTGAATGTACTGATGCAGACTGAGTCTAGGAGACAGGAGTTAGAACGGATAGCTGCCATCTAGGTGACATAGATCATCCAGAAAACAGATACTTTTCCATCATTAGCAAACTTGAATTGGTCCCCTGTGATAAAAACAGCTTCTGCATTGGATTTTTGATATTCTGTGTAGTGAATAAGACGAGACAATAACCAGATTAGGAGGGTCCAGTACCTCCTGGCTCCCATGGTTTATTGTGAACGCATACAACTGTATTCCTAGGGAGACAACAGTAATGAACATAAAGAGGAACAGCAGCTGCTACTGTTTATCTGCAACGCAGGGAATGGGGAGTCCAGGTTTGTGGGTCCTTTCCCTGCACACAGTTGCTGGCTAGGTCACTTCAGGGTGACTTTTGCAATTTGCACTTCTTATAAAATAGGGATATTTTTACTTTCTTCCTTTAACAAGCATTTTGAGGTTGGATCAAATTGTGTTTTTGAAGTGATTTGTAATATTCAAGTGAAAGTTATAACATCATAATACAGTATATATTTAAGCAGGAGGTGATAAATAGACATCAAGTCAAAAATAGCACTCTGCTAATATTTTATTTTTCATCAGTGTTTTGAAAATGTTTTTTAAAATATTTATGGGATACAAGTAATGTCATTCTCTGTGAAAAAAAAAAGAAGACAATGAAAAGGTAGTACAAATGGCAGAACCATGATGACAAATGAGGAAAAATACAAGTAGTTACAGAAAAACATCATTTATGAGTTAACAGAAGACTGAATCACTATAGTGCATATAAATATGGTGCAACAATGATTTTGATGACTCTTTATCACAGTTCTGTGATATAAAGTATGAAATAAAATAAAAAAGGACATGGGACCAAAGATAAACCAGTCTACATTATGCTATTAATGAAGAATAAGGAACAGCATGGAAATTGATAAATCTTGCAGGATAGGAAAATGACAACTTTGGGCTCATCTATAATAACCTGAAGGATTTATCACTCTCTTTCTCTGCAGAAGCTGTAGGCAATTTTTCTGTTGTCTGTCTGGTACCTCAAGTTATTATACAAAGAAAAGGCATCATATATGCAGCAAAGATGGAACTAAGGAGGAGAATGAAGATGAAATATCCCAGAGGCGACACCTGTGACCATGTTAGTTCTAAGATGCCAGTACTAATGTTTGTGGCATTCCTTTAATCAAAGCCTGTTTGGACTTAACTAAAATAGACACTTGGATTTTTCAAACATTCATAATAGGTATGTTCCCTCAAGAAAAACTCATTCTCAAGGGAGTATCTGGTAACACATTTTTCTGGTGAATAATGGACAGTGCATTCCTTGTTACGGTACAAGACAGTACCCATTTTCATGAGTATTAGTAATAATTTGGATGATATGTGAGACTAAGTCTGGATGTGCAAACACAAATCACTGTCATGGGAGCATTTCTCCGAAGTGTGTCTATTGGAGTGTCTTCTTTTAATTTCTCTCATTTTTTTTTTTTTAAATTTCCTTGTGATGATGACCTGAAGGGGATCAGCAGTTAGCTACCATGAAGGACAAAATTTACTCAAAGTGACAATACTCTTTTTCCTAATCTCTTCTGCCATTTCAACTGATATAGGCTTGGCAATTCCCCACTACCAGTCTCAGCACAGCTTTTCACTCTGTCTATCCATCAGAAAAGAAAAAAAAAAAATTTTCTCAAATTTATGTTTCCTCAGTTTAATCTACCACCCTTCTAAATTATTTTTTTTCTACCCAAGGGTTCAAAATTCTTATGAAGACTTTTGGACAGACATCTCCAGGTCCAGAATAGGCACTTGGTTGCAGCTTTCAGATCACCTTCCTTAACTGTGAACTTCATAGATGTGTGTGCCCACCTATGGACACTGTGCTCACAGTTCCAAACATCTTCTCTCAGGGATTGTTCCTTTTTACTTTGAAGTTAGTTCTGCTGTCTGTATCAACGTATGAGTGCACATACAGTGTCCACAGATGTCCAGACACAGACCAGGTGCTCAAAATTAGTCTTCAGACTCCAGTCTACAATTTCTGAGGCACATTCCCAGAGAGAATATGAAGAAAAAAATAGAATATATAGAATTATCCTGCGTTATCCTGACTCCACACCAATCTTCACACATTACTTCAAATTTGGAAGGCCTATTAAATAAAAGAATCCTGAATCCCTGACCCAACCATCCAGATGTTTATCCATCATAATGCTGAATAAATGGGATGATGTGATCAGAGGATCATCAATAGTTTCTAGCACTTGGTATAAACATCTGTTAAAACAAAACCTTTTGAACTCCTAGATGAATTGGTGTGTCTCAATCCAGGTAGAAGATCCTCGTGTCCACAGGGCTGACTGGTACTGAGGCTCCATTTAACATCTCTGAATTGGCAAATTCTTCAATTAGACAGGGTTAGAGAGAAGGCAGGGCTAGAGAGAAGGTGAATATGGATTGGCTGCCCAGGAAGTCTGTGAAATCCCTGTTACTGGAGAAGTTAAACTATGACTGAACAAGGCCCTGGGCAATCAGATGCAGCCATGATGCCAGCACTACTATGAGCAGGAGGTAGGACATGGTAACCTCCAGAGGTGGCCACAGATTTTCTGTTCTTTTGAATATTGGTAAACAGCTGCTCCCACTGCTGCCTCAGTGGTCAGCTGTGATCATCCTACAAATGCTGAGACACTGCTATGTGTCCCATTAGCAGGGTCCCACCCTGTCTTCTTGCAGAGATCTATCACTGACCCATCCACACAACCCAATAAGCATGAAGTTGTGCAGAAATACGGTGCCAGAACAGAAAACAACACTGAATCGCTGTTTTTGTCTTCCACTGGAAACAAATCTGAGCTGTTCTAATGAATTTGCTCATGATGGGAACTCAGACTGAGCTGGAATGATTTGGGGCCCAGCTAAACATTTGGTTTCAATCCCTGTCTGCAGGGCTGAAGAGACCTAAAGACTTCTATAACAGGTAGAGATTAAAGGTTATTAGATGTCTCCTTTCTGGTATGTTTCCTCAGTAATCCATGCATGGATGAAGAGAGGTTTGTGGGGGTCACTACAAGAATTTGATAACTTTTCTCACTTAAAAAAAAAACCCTCATGCTACGTTGTAAAGATCTTCCTTTGCACAGCTTACCTGCTGCAATTTGTGTTTCCATGGACGGCATAAAGGTGCTCGTATTCAATGTATCCTTCCATTCTCATCCACCCCTTCCCTTTCTCTGCAGCTCCCTTTTTTAAAACTGCTGGTAGAATCATTTCCTTTATTCTAAGATAAAATTATTTATAATCAATTAATAAGCATTGCTGAGGCTTTTGTTTGCCTGAAGCATCATTTCCTATTCAGTTTTTGCATCTGAACTATTCAGCATTGCCTTTTGGTTCTCTCTGAAAATACTCTTGAGAAGCCAGGCTTATCAGCCAAGAAGCATCCGACAGTGAAGCATGTGCATTTATAAAAAGACTATCACTTTTGTGCTAACTTTGATTGCCAGTTTCTACACTTAAAATGAAAATGAAGCTGGTGGTAAAGCCACATATCTGGATTCATTACACTGAATTATATGTATTTCCTTTCTTTCCTTCAATTCCCTCAAGTGGCATAGATTAATTTATAGAGTGTATGTGCTTTTAACATCTGCAAAATTCTCATGTGGATTGATGTATTGAGAATAAAACTTAAAGCAGCCAGTTTGAGGGTAATACAAACATTACTCCTCTTAAAGATTTTTGCAGACCTGTATTTTTGAATGTCATTTTGGGAAGTGGGAGTGGTATAAGGGTAATTAAAGAAGTCACTTTACTGACACAGCAGGAGACATATAATTGCACAGGCCACAAAGCATAAGTCGCATTGAATGTGAGGACTGATTTTCCAAAAGATTTTTGGGAAGACATTTTGAATCCACAAAATTTGCCCTCCACAATAAATGACTCAAAACACTTCTTCCTCTGAGCACCTGATTTACATTAGCAACTGGTTACTTAAGAGGCACAAGCACTGTGATTTGTGTCCAAAAGCTGGACAGATTTTGTACACAGATTTTCCTCATTAAAATGGGAATTACTTGTTTTGAAATTTTGTCCTGAAATGCCTATAACCAAAATCCAGTGTTTCTGAAAACAAATGTAATACATCCCAGTCTGGTCACTCCATCCTTCCTTTGTGTCTTTAAACAAACTGGGAGCAAGGTAATAGTTTGTTCTTTTCCTTCTTTGATCACCTGTCAAAATGACAGCAACACCAACCTGGTCTAATGATTTCTGGCTATCACTGACTTAACCAGAAGCAAACACCATGCTCTGTAGATCACATTGTGATTTAACTTCACATTCTTCAAATTCCCCAATCTATTTTTCAGATGGTTAAAATTAGAGAGAAAAACCTTGTTCTCCATAGAAGATATTTCTGTAGACTTCAAAGAGAAGCATTTAAAAAATTGGTAGTGAATCACAGTTCAATTCAGATTGGAAGAGACCTCTGAAGGTCACTTTGTCCCATCTCCTCAAAGTAGGGCTGACATCAAAGTCGGGTCAGGTTGCTTGGGATACTTTCCAGTCAATTTGAAAATCTCCAAGGACATGTCCACCACCTCTCTAGACAGCCTGTTACTTAGCTTAACCACTGTTATAATGGAAAACTTTTTTTTTTTAATGTAATTTCTTTGCCAAAAAATGCATCTGTTGCTTCCTGCCTTTCACTGTGCGCCCCTGAGAAAAGTCGGACTTCATCTTCTCTGTAAACACCCATTAGGTGGAAGATGATAATTAGATCATCCTTCTCCTTGTCTTCCCTGGACCAAACAAATCCTCATTCTCTCCTCATACACTGTGTGCTCCAGCCCCTGCACATCCTAGTGACACTCTGCTTGACTCACTTCAGCTTACTGATGATTCTTGCACTAAGTTCAAAACTGACACAGTGCTTCTTGCAAGCGTTGAGCAGAGGAGAATGATCATTCCTCTGGCACCTGAAAGGACTACTAATTTAGCCCTGGATGCCCCTGTCTCAAGGCCTCATTGCTGACTTAATACTCAACCTGCTGCCCCACAAGACCAGCAGATCTTTCTCTGCAAAGCTGATGCCTAACCTTGCATCAGCCAAAGTGGAGTGCTGCATGGGGTTATTACATCCTAGGAGGGTGGCTTTGCCTTTGCTGAAGCTGGATTCCCCATCACACACTGCCTCAGTGTATTTTTAAATCTTGACCAGTTTGAGATCATCCACAAACTTGATTGATATCTTACAAAGCACTGGAAAGGATGCTGAAACAATGTCAGCTTCTGTATCAAATTTCACTGCAGATGTTTGCATGTCAGGCTCCCAACTGTTGGCAAAAAAAATTCTTGACTGACTTTTTCACATACTCCCTCTCAATCTTTGTCCCTTGAAGAGAGTCTGTTGGAAAGGCAAGGTAAAGTCCTGCTGTGACACCTGTAGTGCAGCCAGGTGCTGATCCACAGGTTCCTTTTATTCCGGCCCAAGTATTTCCCTTTGACTGCCATGACTGTTCAGGTCCTTGTTCCTGCTCCCTTCTCTTTTCTAGAGATCTGTGGTCAAAAAGAGTGTTTCTCTTCGCAGTTCTGAATCCTGTAGGTCCTATAATTTTGATCTCACTGAAAAATTAGTCACTCAAGCTTATATCAGATTTTATCAATGACAGGAAAACACACATAAGCTGTAATGTTTATCCCATTAACAGCAGTATTTTTAGCACACAGGTTTCTTAAGGGAAACCAGTTAGTGTAATATTTGCTGTGCAGCTCAATAAGGTGCAAAATGTATATTCTTTTATTAAGGCACAGTTGTCTTTTCCGTTAGTTCTGACCACTGTGTCTTTTACCCATAGTTCAATAATATCAGTAGTAACTTGAATGAGTAATTAGATAAAATAACATTTCATTAGAACTATAAAATGAGGCAAATTTCTTTTCACAACCAGAAGTCTTATGTGGAAAAGAAATCACTGGGTTGTAGGGTGGGCTTCTTTGTTTAAACCCAGACAAGCCCTGATTGCTTTGCTGGGCTGAGGATCACACTCAAAGGACCAACCCTGCCCTAAGAGAAGAAATGGACCTTTGCTGGTATGTGCATTTCTCTTTGTTGCTGTGGGATTATTTATGGATAAAGTAGATCCTTCCGATATATTCCACCTATAAATTCACAAAGTCACAAAACAGGCATTTAGTTTTGGGAAAAGCACTTTGCATATCACTAAATTTGCCAAGTGCTGCAAAACTTGCCTATAGCTCTGCTCTTTCTGAAAGAATAGAGGGCAAACTCTAGCAGTGAAGTTTGCTGAGACTCACCCGGGCAGTGGAGGTTCAGGAAAGATCCTCATCAAATGTCCCCATCCTTTCTGCAACACCAGATGCACAGGGACCTTGTGCTGCATGTGGTGGTTTGATGCCCCAAGGTGTGACTCCTCGGCCCAGGGGAGCCCAAGGCCGAGGCTGGTGCTGGAGGGGTGACCCCGGCTCCGAAATGCCGCCTGTTGTGCCGCACTGCAGGAGGGTGCTCTGCCTTTCTTCCTGCTCAGGGATCTTCGCAGGGAAAATTGCTTTTCCTGAAATGTAATGGAAATTCTTGTGGGGAAATGTTCTATTTTTAATCAGACTTGGTCCTTCCTTACCAACTCATTAGAGGGACCGTCAGCTACCTACACCTGTACCAAGGCAGATTAAAAGAATACTATTTTAATCTAATAGCACTTTTTCAATTACTTTCTGTAGCTGTAAATGACAGTGAGACTACAGCATGTTACTCTCAAGGGATCTGACTTAAATTACATTCATATATCATATATCATCTCTTCAGTTTAGCTAGAGATTCAGAAAATACATCAGTAATCATGTCATTTAACCAAATCAAATTATCTTCCCTTGATTTGGAGCAAGAGGCAGTTTTAAACTCATGCAAAATGAAAAACAAAGCAAAAAAAGAATTTGGCTTCAAATTTGGCTACGGCAGGTTAAAATAAGTTTCCTATACAATTTCAATTAATATGTAACTAAGCTTGTATACTCTGAATGAGTATACAAGAAGCTATGCTTCCTTAGTCAGGAGATCAATTTATCTCATCATTGAGAATCTAAGCCTTCTTAATGAGTTTTTAGAGACTGTTTTCTTACAAATATTTTTTGCTCTTTCAAAGTCATCTGGCCTTCCCTTTTTTTCTGTTTGATCTCGATTTAATATATCATAATAATTCCGCTCTCAATCTTTCAAGTATCAGTATGTATTAAATAATGATCTGAGAGTCTTCATACTGCCTTTAAAAATCCTCATCCTTCCCATATGTTACTTAGTGCTTTAATCACATTTCTCCCTGTTGTGGCTATTGCAGTCCTTGCCAGTGTGTTTCATGGTACATGGATATGGCTGGGCATGGGGTAATTCTGATGATGAGCTGGGATTGATATAATTACTCCTATTACTTCTCTTACAAATACAAGCAATGAAACAATAGAAAACTTGTATATACATATATATCTCCTATGTGAGGAGATATCTAGGCTGAGATAGGTTGTTGTGGTACCATAAGCCACAAGGCAGCATTCACAAGGCAGTGAACAGGGAATAACTGGAACTCAACAGGATGAATTTTTTTCTACAGTCATATTGCACTGTACACATATTACATTTATTTGCTCTGAAAGCAAAAAAATCTTATTTAAGTCTATTTAGGGCATTTTTGTGTTGTACTGGGATGCAAGTTCCTTTGGACCATGTAAAAATTGGACTGACAAAAGCTTAGCATTGTTGCTTTTTCTTGGCCCTCATGGAGATTCTATTTCCAAAACCCCTCTACTTAAAAAGTTCTAGTAAAATTGAAAAAAATATGTATACATGGCAATTGGATCCTGTTACAAGGGGTGTGCCCCCAGGGTTGGTCTATACCTTCAGAGAGCAGAATGAAGACAGCTCATCAGTGCAGTCCTTCACATTATCTAACCACTACCTTCTCCTTCAGCAGAAACTGCTGTAGGACAGACAGAAGAGTTTTGAACAGGCTATGCTACCTCACGGGAAGCCAGGTGTCATTACTGAGTGTAGAAAAATAAAACAGAAAACAAAGGACAAAAAAGCTGAAACGCTATTTTTTGGCACAGTGAGAGAAACCCTGGTTTCTCTGTCCTTTTCCCTTTCATGGGAGTACCTATCTAGCAGACCCAAAAATATCCCACCTCTTCCTTTTGCTTTTTCCCCAGCCCACTGAACTTTTCATTACTTCCTGAAAAGCAGGATGGGCGGTGTGTGTTGCCATCCACCACTGAACGTCATCAGTGATGCTCATGTTGAGGCTGAAGTCTCTCCTCTGTGCTCTCAGCTGAAGCCTTAAACAAATGGGAAGAAAAGGGATAGCCTTTCCACCAAGGTGGTTGTGAGTCATGTCTGCTGAGCACCCCTTGAGGATGACCCATCCAGTGGAAGCAGAACAGGGAGGAAGGTGTGTGAGATGTGTGGCTACTCAGTACCATTGAGGGTCAAGAGCTCCAACTTCTCTTGGGATGCGATACTGTGACCTTCGTGGATCTAACTACAGGTCCTTCTAAACAGGGTCTACACCAACAGTAAATCCATGCAGTAAAAGAAATTAATTTTTGGAAAGGAAAACTATCCTACAGTTAAAAAGACTCTCAACACTCTGTTTTGGCTTTTCTGTCATAATAAAAAGCTTTCATTATCCCATAATAATGTGGAACAGTTTCAGTGTGAGGAATTGAGAGTTCATGTATCACAGGATGGTGCTGGACTAATCTAGACCAATGCTCTTAGGTAGGTGCACTTAAGTAGACACTGTTGAACCTGTTTTATTCATAGAGAAAACTGCAATGAAGAGCAGATAGTAAAAAGCAGTGATTCATTCAAGCTAGACCAGGGATGTACATCTTTAGTGTTTCCTCATCTACACTGCTTTATGGGCTATACATTTTCTGCCTGTCTCTTTCCACATTTGGTCTCCCACCATCTACATGCCACTGTAGGCAATGTGCCAGATTGCCACTTAAAACATGAAAAATCAGAAAAGAGGAAAGAGAGGCACAAATAAAAGGCAGGCCTGCAGCACTCACATCTCTGTGTCCTTTCCTGACAAGCAGCACTTCCATTTGTGTTGGGGTGCCGGTTTTATCAAACTTCTGACTTGTATCAATTTTTAGCAGCATGGATAATTTATTGCATCTAGGATGATAGAAAACCAGCTTTATACATCATTCAGTTTGCAAAAGATGTGTAGCTTCAGTTCCTTAATGGTGTCATTTTGGCTGAATGCTATTAACAGATTACCCCTGCCTAGGGCAGTGGAGCATGTGCAGCAGAAAGATAACCTTGTGTTCGTAATTTAATATTAACTGTTTTCTCCATAGTACCTCTTTCCAGTACATTAACAACAAACCAATATGGCCTTGTCCCCTGCGGTTGTATTCTTCAGCAAAAAAATGGATTACATGATAGCAAGTTCCTGAAGATTTCCAATGAAGTATTACAAATCACTCAATGTCTGCTCTGCAGAAATAAAAAATAAACAGGCTTAGATTCAATCAAATTTAATTCCTCCAATTTAGCTTTACCGCACTTCAAAGGGTGCTCTTATTAATGTCTTGGTGAAAAAATGTAACAGTAATTTTTCCCTCTTCTTATACTGAAAGCCTCCAGTTGTGTTCAACATACAGTAAGATCAAGAAAATGTGTGGGGTTTTTTTTTTGGTTTTTTTTTTTTTTTTTTTTTTTTTGTGAATACTCTGACACAGTTTGATATAAAAGTGTAAGCCATTTACAGAAAACTCTTTATGGAATTTTTATCCTATTCCATTCCCGGGAGCTAAATTTATATCCTGCATTAGCTATCATAGCACTAGAGTATTAGTCTTCTTGCAAGCAGTTCAGGGCAGTCTGAGGGCCCTATCACTCTCTACCACTCACATACACAGGCATTATGGGTTTATCTCATCTTCTGCAGCAAGTACTAGGCCCAATTCATTCCTTTAGGCTACTTTACTAATAACTTATTCCTTATCAGGGCCTCTCCACCTCAGCTTGTGATCAAAGACCCAATTAATGGAATGGAGAAAGGTGAAGCATTCAAATAATGGAGACAGCTGTTTTTCTCTGTTAGAGAAAATCCATTTGTATTGTTATCACAAGCTCCAAGTTCTGCAGCTTCTGTTTAATTCAGTCTCCCTCTATTTCTGCTGATGATAAAAAGTCACAATGAACTCAGAAGAGAATGGCAGAAATATCACTGTGTTTCAACTCAGCCTGGGTGTTATCAACTTGAAAGTGAAAATACAAGGAGATAAGGAGAGGAAATGTCCAACAAAGACCATATCAAATTTTCAAAAATTGTACTTTCATGCAGTATTCTTCAGTCACCTTTCTGAATGTTTTTGAGATCCCGATATATGCTCCCTATGTTGGCTGCTTGAATCAGAGGAGCAGGGAGTAATAATATCATAGGTCCCACCTCAATTGAAAAGTAATTAAAGAAGAAGAGGAATCATAATTGGCTGTCATGAGCATTGTCAGTGACCTGCAGTTTTTTCTGAGCCTTGGTGTCCAGGACCCCACAGATGAGCTGGGTGTTTATGTCACCATCACTGGTGAATGAGGTTAATTTTTTTATCTGGTAGTAAAGGGCTGTGCCTTGCCATGCTCAGGCCCAGTGCTAAATTTTCTCCTTAACAGTCTTCTAGGTACAAATCTGCCCAGACTGTCACAAATGAACCTACACACTCTATGTTACAGCAGTTCATTTCATAGTCATGTAAAGGCCACATTACCATTCTCTTCCTCACCCCTTTGTAATCATGTTGTCACACTGTCACGTACAGGGATACTTGGGCAGAACACTGTGATTACACTTAATTGAACGACAGAAGACTTGCAAGTTTAAAGTACAATGGTGAATACCAATTATGCATCCTTAAAAATGACACTGCAAAAGGAAGCTGGAGGATGTACCTAATCAATACGCTCTTGCTCCTTTTCACAGTAGCTGTTACAGCTTTTCTTATATGCAAACCAAATGTTATTTAGAGATTGTTAGGCTATTCACATGCTGGGGGGGGGGTAGTCTAAAGCTTTTTTTATTACCAAAGGGAAGCCTTTGGATTTGGTGCTTCAGAAATGAGGACTAAAAAATGCTACGTTTCTGTTCTCCACAGAAGTGTGGACAGTGAGCACAATAAACAGGCACAAAGCTGCAGTGCATGCAATGAGTTCAGACAGCAAAGCCTTTCCCAGGCTGATTGTTCACAGGGGATCACAGAATCTGTGTTAAGCTGAATAAGGAGAAATGCATTATGCATTTGCATGTATGATGAACATTTAAAAAAGGACTGTGTGGAAACAAAGAATGATTCATAATAAACATGGAATGGTGAATGTTTCACACCCAGCTGTAGTTTTTGAATCTACATAGACACCAAACATTACCATTTTAACATGGAACTTTCACATCTGATAACCAGTAGGCCAGCTGAATAACATTATTTGTTTGCACATCAGGAGTTTCCTTATCCTCCCACCCTGTTATTAAACCCATATCCAACAAGTAAAGAAAGTAAAAAGCTGCACTTAAAACAATATTAAATATAAATAAAATAAAATAAATAATAATAAATAATCTAAATAAATAAAATCTACAACTATCAATAATTTCCAATTGGAATAGTAAAATGTATGGATACAAATATGGCATTAGGGTCTTTCATCAGGAATAAATTTGCAATTCTGCTCCATCTGTAGACGTGGCTGTTATAATATACCAAAAGGGACTGCAGCTATGAAGTCTCTTTTTTTTTTTCCCATACTGCAGCAGCCTCTGTACAATGAAACCAGTCTTGAGGAATTATTCAAAGTTCTGAGAAAAATCTTAATGAAAGTATATTTCTCATAAGGCAAACCAAAATCACATGTATTGGGCAACCTTAGGGTGGTCTTGTAAGATGTGAAGTGGCTTAAGGGTGGTCTCCTGCATTCGTCTCCCTAGATAATAAAACACTAATGACAACCCATGGCACTGAATGGAGCAATTGTAAATGAAAATTATTCAACCTGCTTCTACGTCCCACCCCAGCTCCTGAAACTAAACAAGCAATAAGCCTTCTAAAGGAGCAGTCCTAACAAGAAAGGTTCAGAGGAACCAAAGACCTGAATTTTTTTCTAATAGCTCACTATACCTGATTCTGAGGGGAGTGAGAGGGATGATCTTATTCTAACCCAAGTTTAGAAGAAAAACAAGTAAACACTCCTCCACTCTCAGATATAGCACTGCACCTGTTGGCTTCTGAAAGAATTTTTCTCATGATCAGTAGAGTAGATGAGCTTCCAGGGTGACATTTTCTCTCTATGTTGAATATCTACAAATATTTATGTATTCTTAATACAGTTTTTCTGGTTCAGTCAAAAGATTATACTATCTAGGCAATTTCTTTAGAGACATTTTAAGAGAGAAGAATAATTACATTTTTTTGCTAGCTAGTGAATCTTCATGTACTCAGTTTTATCCTGTGAAACATGTTCTTTTTTTTTGTCTGCACTGCTTCACCATAGCTTGGCAGTGAACTGTGGCTCAGGTGGAGGAATGGTTTGCCCTGCTTAGGAGGAGGTCCAGTCTCTTCCTCCAGCATTGCTCAGTCAGGCTGAGCTGAAGGATTGCTACTCTCAGATGAACCAGATAAACAAAAATTTCTCTCACCTCCAAGGGCATCTGGAAATAGTACAGTCAAGTTAATGGAGTTACACTAATATACAACTAATAGCAAGAAAGGACGTAAGCCTGGGGTTATACACTCAGATTGGGCAACCTGTCAGCCAAAGTAAAGCCTTCATGAAAACTTCTGATGGGAATTTATTTTCCAAATGCCCATTTGCAATTTTATAGCAACAACTTTGGCTGGCTTCTGCATTCATTTCCAGTCCTGCAGCTGCAGCAGGCTCTTTGTATTTACAGCAGAGAGCACAATGTAACCTTTGTCTTTTCAAGAATTTGGCCAAGAAGGTTGTGCAGCTGTACATGGATCCAGGTGCTGAGGCTGACAGCCAAGAGTGCCTCGGACATCAGTGGAAGTGGCAGCCTTCACACCTGGTCACCTGAGCTCTCAGGCAGAGCAAACATACATAGCCCCACCCTGAACCCCTCCTCCCACCTCTGTGCCCAGCACTCTCAAGGTATACTTTTTTCTAGAATTGCCCTTCTCTTGATTTTGTGTGTTACCTTCAGTGATTACTATGTGGAGAGTTAAAACATGAAGAGCTAGAGTAGAGCTGTTGTTGAAGAATATTCTCCAGTAGCTTTAATGTTATAAGCTCCTGTAGCTCTTAAATCCAACTTTAATGTACTATTTGGAGAATCCTGGTCTGTAAATTGCGAAAAACAGTAGCTGCCACAATAAAATTCCAGCATTTGATAAACAATGTAGATTATCATTGGCTAGCTGGTACCACTATATTTGTTCTTCTGCAAGCAGCAAATTATTCAAGTGTATGATATGTGGATAATACTCTGAAGTTTTGAGCCCCCTTGTAATTCAACAAATGAAATTAAATCCCAAAATCCATCTCTGAAAAAATAGCATATCCATAATATATGAACTTCCCTGTGAACTTATGAACCATGCTGAGCGTTTTCTTTGGATTTCAAGAAGACATAATCAAAAAGCCAAGAGTGAGCAAAAAGGTCTGTTATTGGAAAGTTACAGGTGTATTGAGACTTCTTAATAGGAATGTTGGGACTACCATAAGAATTATAGGCATGGGCCTGATAAATGAAGAATATTCAGGGGTTTACAGCTGGATTTTTCCCCTTTCTTTACACTTCTGCTTACACCTAGTCTATGAGGAATAAAAGTAAGGCAGATTAAGAAAATAAATATCAGCTTAAAATAGCAAGTCTTGAAATAATATTTAGTTCTGCTCTAGCTCTACACAGACTAATTTCATACTTCAAAAATGCTAAAAGTCTTTATGGTTGGATGTACAACTGTGAAAATTCAGGTATTTGGGTGTTTGTTTGCTAAGTTTTATAGTAAAATATAATCTGTTCTTCTCAACTTCACATAAAGACTCACTCCTGAAAGGCAGAAATCATCCTGGGGGAAGCAAGTGGCCTTAGCTCCAATTTAAGCAGTTACAGTGGAAGGCTGGGTAGTCTCACACCCTTCTCCACTAAGACCTTTGCCAAAGTCTCTAGAAACCCCATACTTTTCCCAGTGCCACTGTCCTCCTGTAATCATAGTGTAAAAGCTGGCTTGTCCCTTAAGAGCCCAGTTTTATGGGTTTTCATTGGGCTCAAAGCGCCAGAAGCCTTCACAGATTTTTACTTCCTGTCCACAAATTACAGACAAATGAGGTTAAACAGGAGCAAGCCTCTGCCAGTCCAAGTGCTACTTTCATATTCTTCCTGCTCTACAAGGGATTGAAAAGATGGAGTCCAAGGATGGGAACAGACTGTACCTGAGTTATACAGTGGGAATTCTGTAGCCTTTATAAAACACCTGGCATGCAAAATTGATAATGTTTCAGTCTGGCGCTTAAATCCATCCCTATGCCTGTCTTCATTCATCAGCACCTCCTCATCAAGAAGTTTTATGAAATATTCCATTTTTTCCCTCTTTGGGTAATCTTTTTGACTTGTGCTTTTAATATTTAATAATTACCCACACATGATTTAACCCTGCTACAAATGAGATTTCAAGTCAGCATCTGCTCCAACTTCATGTTACTCAGAGACTTCGAGCTACTGATGACATACATATGTGACTTGTTTTGCCAAGTCTGCATACTCCAACAGCACAGCTTCAGAAGTAACTTCCACTCCCTCCCTCCTCTCCCCTTCTCACATGTGTTTGTTCACAACATATTCAGTCCTTTCCCTAATCTTTTTCTTGTTCAGGCACCAAAAATAGCTGTTATAGCTTGATAACAAATTTTATATCCAGGCCATCAGTTTTGAGATAGATGATGCTTTTCATTTATTATTATTACTCTTGTCTTAATACCTGAAGATAAGATGGATGTTACATTCACAGAAAATACTGGATAAAATTCTGCTCCCATTGTAATCACCGGAGTTTTCAGCACCGACTTCAGTTAGGATGGGCTTTCCTCACCATCTTTGTCATGGGCTGGACAATGTTGAATCCTGGTTTTCTGAAACTAACTTTTTTTATTTACTTGTTTTCTCTTAATCAAAGCAGAGTATTAAAACAATTCACCAGGGAACCCCCAGTCACAGGGACAATGAAAGGTGAATCTCTCTTAAGTGGTAAGAGGAATTTCTCTGATGTTACCCATTAACTACACACAAAGGACAAACCTTAGGTGAATCAGCCCTTCCCATACTTTGTTTGACCGGTGATACAGGCCATAAAATCAATGAACTGAGATGATCTGGGGGAAAATCCTCTTTTCTATCTTCTTCCACAGAAAGGAAAAGCAGACTTGAGACTAAAAATTGGTATTGCTCTCCAGTTTTCCAAAAATATCTCCCAAAACACAAGACGTGTCAAGTGGTTAATACCTTTTGAACTTTCCTTTGAGCTTTCCTCTGTGGTTAGGGCCCTCTGAGCCTGCAATGTAGCAGCTGACAGTGATTAAGTTTCTGTATGCACACACAGTTCAAACTGCACTTAGAAAAGCCACATTTGGTCATTGTTTACTTAAGTTTGCAGCAACAAATACAGATGCATGGATTTGAATGTACACCTGGCATTAATCAGCTGCTTCTATTTCACAGCTGCCTCCAAACAAAGCAAAATGCTGGAGTGGAAATACAGTTTCAGAATAACCAGAAATCTTTAAGGGACTCACATGGAGGAGGGGGAGCCTTCCTTACAACATTTGCTTCCAGCTTGTTTCAGTCTTCACAGTTGGGTTTTTTTTCTAAGTTAAATCTCTCCTTATATGAAAAGATCTATAGTTTTTCAGCTGAAGTGTGTGTATATGTATGTACGTATGTGCATATACATGCTTCAAGAATCTGCACAGACCCTGCCTAAAACTGGAAAGGACCCATACTTGTTATAACCAGGGGCCAAAGAGACCTGAAAAGGCAAAGAGCAGTAATACTGAAGTATTACTGGTCTTTTCTAACCCATTTTGGGAGATTTCCAGTGCTGGATCTGACATAACAGATCAGAGAGGGTTAAAAAAATGTTCTAATTCCTATCACAATATCATTTGAATTCAATCTCATTTCTTTCTGCTGTTGATGAGGAAGGACAGCTGATTCCGAGGACAGGAGGACAGGGTTGATGGGACAGCCAGTGACAGCTGCTACAGGGAGACAAGGAGGTGCCCCAGCAGCCTAGGTAAGGCCATCCATCCATCCATCCATCCATCCATCCATCCATCCATCCATCCATCTATCCTTCCATCCATCCTTCCTTCCATCCATCCCCCATCCTGCAGCACCATGGCAGCACCAGCACAGTGGGCTGCAGGCTATGTGGGTCACTTTTTGCAGGCACGTGCTACCTGGGCTCACAGCATCTTCCCAGTCTGCCTGCCTCTGCCAGATGGAGTATAGGATGTTTGGCTCTCAGCTGCAAGCCCCAGTGGGGACTTCCCACCTCTGCAATGTCTTTCTCTCTCAGCCATGATATATTCCTGTGCTGAGTTCAGCAGAAGCACTCATGCTAAGAAGGTGCTTCCTCCAGGACAGACCCTTCCTTCTAGAAAATAATTTTCTTTGGTTATAAAACAGCCAGTTTGTTTGGATTTTAAGTTTTCAAAGGTGTTGCAACAGCAGGCATATCTGAGGAGGCAGTGCTGAAGATTTCAGGCTTATTAGGCAGCAGCAGTTGTTGATCATCAGCTGCATAAGGTATTGGTAGCATGTAAGGGAGGGAAAACAGGCATTTGTCAGTGACAGTTCACTAACCAGGTCTGACATATATATTTATCTGTTCCCTGGTTAGAATGTGAACAATGTGTGAGTTTTGATGAATTTACAATATTTCTGACAAATAGCTAGGAAATGAAAACTGAATTTACAAAGACAGTAAAAATAAGAAACACAATTCAGTTCCTGAAGACCTTCAATCTGAGGTTGAAGAGGATAAATGCAAGTCAAGCCATTTATATATATATCAATTACTGGCCATATTTATCTCATCCAAGAATACAGATAATTTAGCCAGTTCTCTCCATTTAGATTATAATCTGGATAGATTATATCTTCTAGATACATAAAAACAGATGCTGCTTCTTTGTCTTTCATTTTATGATTATTTTATACTTAAATTCTTTATTTTTTTTTTTATTGTGTGTGCTAGAAGAACCTATAACTTTCAGAAAATAGTGCAATATATAATTACTGCATAGATAATTTAATACAAGGAGAAATCCTCCATTCCTCTTTACCTTTCAGAGATTGCCTACACTGCAAACACCAAATGGACTGCAACATGGGTAGATAAATGCAAATTCACAGAATCATGGAATCACAGAATGGGTCAGGTTGGAAGGGACAACCCCTCTGCTCAGTGTCACAGAGCACATGGCACAGAATTGTATACAGACAGTTCTTTAATACCTCCAGAGATAGAAACTACACAACCTCTCTGGGCAGACTGTTCCTGTGCTCCATCACTTGCCCAGTAAGGAAGCTCCTCTTCCTGTTCAGGTGGAACTTCCTGTGCATCAGTGTCTCCTCTTTCCTCTTGTCCTCTTGTTGGCACCACTGAGAGGGGCCTGGCTCCATCCTCTTGATGTCCTCTCTTCAGATACTGATAGACATTGATGGGATCCCCTCTCAGTCATCTCTTCTCAAGGCTGAACAGGCACAGATCCCTCAGCCTGTCCCTGTAGGACAGATGCTCCAATCCCTTAAATGTCTTTGTTACCCTCTCTGAACTCATTCCAGGAGCTCCACCCGTTTAACACACAATACTTTGTATGTTTTTAGATAGCAGACGACTGAACCATTTCTCTGCCATTTTCCAGTTACCAACATGAAGAGAAATATATGTGTCTGTGCACATATTTAATCTCTTTATGCTGGACTAAGACAGAGATAATAAGAATAGACTATTGGTATGAGGAGAACCCAGTTCCATATGATGCGGTGGGACACTGCTTGTCTTATGACCTACATTTTGGAAAGACAAATACGCAACAGACAGATGGCTATTTATCTTCACAAATACCTCTTTTCTGCAAGGTCTTTTCTGTATCAGTGGATGTGGGATTTTGCGTTGCCTAAGAAAACCTCATGTTTCTATCTAAACCTAAGACATTTAAATTCTGTTAGTAATATTTTAGGTTTTTTCAATTACCCTTTTCTTACCAAAAGGCACCTCCTTCCCTGTTTCATGAAGATAGAGGATGTCCCTCACAAAGAGGCTAAATTTCTGTCTGAGGGTCAGTGAAATTTGCTTTACAACTGAGATAAGCCCTTCTCCTGCATATCTTTATAAATCATTATCTATGTTCATCCATGTGTTGAAAAGCTAGTTGGGATTTAAAGCTTGTTCAACATGTTAAGGGCCAATTGCAGTTCACCAATATGAAAGTCTATTAATTCTTTGCATTTGTTATATTGGAATTTACAGACAAAACCAGATAAATAACTCCACAATCCTTTGCAAGCACAAAGGGAAACTCAGTGTTCATCTTAGTGAATACTTATTGATCTAGGCATCACTATTCAGATAGTTCTATTCAGATAGTATATTTGGCTCAATATTCAGAAGTTTTACAGTAATCGAAACAGAGTTGCAGAAAATAGATATCTTTAAGCATGAACTTAGAGGTTATCAGTTATCATAAATCATAGAACAAATTATAGTCTCATGTTGAAAAAAATAAAATGCAAAAGAAGGAAAAAAAAACCATATCAGTTAATTTCTGATATCTGGAATGCAGGTACCTCCATCTGAACTAGTCACACCAAGAACTCTTTATAGCTAATAGAGGGAAAGTTGACCTTTTGAATTTAGTAGTTGCTCTGATTTTCTTTAGATATTTACTAATGTGTCTTAGAAATGTATCTTTCTCTCTGCAGGCCATAGAAGTCTAGACAAACAGCTCAGATGTTGGCATTTCCACTGCAAATGTCTTCTTTTGGCCAGAGTAGTTTACACTGGTAGTTAGTGATCTCAAATGGTTCAGAGTGTAATGGATAAGAAAGCATCTGTCTGGTCCCTGACCGTTTAGCTCTCTGTGCAGAAGCAAACTAGTAACAACAGCTTTATTGCTGTTGATGTTTTTGTAAGTCACCTTTCCTGGTATAACTGTTAACATGCATTTGAAGTACATTATACCTTTGCCATCATTTTGAACTTTTTTCTCAATGCTTGATGTTTATGCCTCATCTAAAGAATTCCAGGCCTGTAAGAGGGTCAGGTTCTCAGCTAGGGTCAGCAAATGCAGCGTGTTTTTAAATGCATGGACGCTGATCAGTGTACTTAAGGGTTTCAGTACATCGTTCTGCAATCACGTATCTCAGAAATAATTTATACAATCAATTAAAGAGCATTATCAAGGGATGATTTGGCAACTGTTGCCATGCCAACCAATGAAGCAGAAAGCTCCTCAGCGTTTAAAGGCTGCACCTGGTGATAGATATAGCAGATTTTGAGGACTCAGACAGAATCGCAGATGTCCAAAGGTGTGGAGGGAACATGATTTAAAGCTTGATGTTTTTCCATTTTTACTGGCGAAAGGGTGTTGATGGCATGTTGTTCACTTTCTCATTAAAATTCTGTCATTTTTCACAAAGTGTTCTGCATTCAGGGCTGAAAATTGAAGTGAGAATGCACTTTACAGACTGATAAAATATGATAGCAAAATGGATGATGTTCATTTGCAGGCTGAATTAATTAAAAAAAAAAAAGAGTTTGTGTCAGTGCATTTATGAAAAGCCCGTTAATCAAACACAACTTTACCAGCCTTAATGGACAGATCTTAAACACTCCTGCATTAATATTTAAAATTCCAGTTAGTAAATGGCTCCTAGTGCATTGAGCTAAAAACTAATTCTAATTAGAATAGGTCATTACAAAAATAAAACAGTACAAGCTGAAAGTACATCTTCCTTAGCAACAACAGGTTAGTCATTGGCTGCTCAGTGCTGACATTTGTGCTTACATCTTTACCTATACAGTAGCTCCACTCTTAACCAGAAAATGAATTCTGCAAATATTTTTTTTTTCATGTCCTCCTATACCATTTACATATTGTCACAGCTGCAGGAATTATGGTTAAAACTTCTGGTCTACATAAGTTTGGAGGCTGGAGCAGTCTCTTTTTCATGCATTGTTATGGTTATATCTCAGAATAGCAGTTTTGGGTGTGCAGTTGGATACTGCAGATCAAGTTACTGTCAATTCTCTGAGACAATGTCTTATGATAAACTTGTTGTGGTCTTGAAACACTGGGGCACTTACCTTGGTTGAGATCCTTTGAAATGCAAAGTAAATAATGTGTGTGCAGAGACATTAAGGAATAGTTTCTCATGAGAATGGAAAACTTGCATAATACCAAATTCTTCTTATAATTTTTTTACATAGAGAGTCCAGAATTATCCCTGTAAACTATTTCTGGGATGTTCCTCTTGACCCTAATCTAATGAAAACTGTTGGAAAATGTTTTTGTGTCATAGGTAAACCTATTTATTTGAATAGTTTTGCTATATAAACTGACAAATATTGCTTTAAAATCTGTTACACTCAACTGACTTGATAAAAGAAATAATTGGCTCTGTAAATTATTGGTCTTTTTCTACTTTTCTCTCAATAACAAAATCCTATATTGTCTCTATTTCTCCACTCTGTAAAGATGTCAGTTTTGTAAAGTTAGCATCCTGCTTACAAATCCAAACATGTAAAAAATGAAACGAAGAAAAACATTCACCTAAATATACAAATGCAAAGCAAACACATGTGAAATAGAGCTCCTGGGTCCCAAGCTGTCCACTGCTGTCATAGATATGTGCATCACCTGCCCCATTTCACAGAGCTGTGGCAGCCTAGCTTTCAGGCTATTTGAGAACTAAACTCCCTTTTTGACTTTAAACAACTCTCAATTTCCCATCTTAATTTATTCACAGATATGTTGTGATATAGGCTATTAAATGCATTTTCATGGTCCATCTCCTGCCATCATTGAACCACGCCCCTCAAATTCTTTGATCTTAAAAATCGACCATGAAAACATATTGTTTGGGGAATACACCTGTGGGATATTCACTTGGAAACAACATCAGGGACCCCAACCCTTACGACACTAAAAAGTATCCCTTTCTTGTGGGTCTTGTGTTTTCGTTTGGGTTTTTATTTGCTTGTTTTGGTTTGTTTGGGTTTTTGTTTATTTTCCTTCTAATAGATTCAAGTTAGTGACTATTTTATGTGTAAAGCTAATGCAAAGCAATTTCACATACAAAAATAAACTATCAAGAAGCAAACTGAGTGTTTCTTAATCTCACAGTAGAAGAAATTATGAGGCTGAGACTCTTATGCAAGCCTGTATACTGAGAATATCTCAGTTCTTCTCACAGCCAAATGACCTGAGTGTTGGAACCCAGGACATCCCTCTGGCTGCCCTGGCTGTCTCAAGACCCTGGCAGGGGGCTTGGAGACCTTGGCATGAAGTCAAAAACACCTGTGGCTTCGATTTTAGCCCGTGGAAAAAACTGCCAACTTTGTATGAGGAATTACAAGCCACAAGGGTTTGAGTAGTGTGATAGTTGAATTAACACAGGGTGAAAAAGTAGAATTTTGGGGCTTTTTAGAATGGGGTTCAAGGGGACAAGATGGAGGGATTTGGGCATGTCCTGACCTTCTTCTCCTTCGTCTTGTCCTCCACGTCTTGGTGTGATGGTGACATGTTTCTATTGGTTTAAGGTAGAGACACACTGTCCAACATAAATAATAAATATTGGCACATTATTGTAAACATAATACATAAGTTTTTAGTATATACATACTATACATATAAACATAATACATAGTTTTTAGCATAAAATGTAAAATACCACCCTAGGGGGCAGACAGAACACCATGGACAACTTGCTAGACAGAGCGCAGCAGGTCAGAGAAAGAATGTTATAGATAAGAGAAAATAAACAACCTTGAGAAGCCGACCCTACGCATTCAGACTTCCTCTTTGGCTGCATGGGCTGGGAAACACGGACTTTTACACTCTTGGGGTCACCTCGACACCTGGACCCTGAGACCTGAGGACTTGAATAGATGAGTAAATACATTTGGGTTGATTTGAGAATATTTTAAACTGAAGTTATCAATCTAATTCTGGTTCCTGTTTCTGTGAATCGCACAAATGCCTGCTCGCCTAAGCCATTCCATTTGCTTCTGTTGTGTCTCTTTTCATGCTCTGCCAGAACAAATCCTGGCATTTCAGAAACAAAAGAAAAAAAAAAAAAAAAACCTTTGTTCATGTTTTAATGCATTTGTTGAGGTCTCAGATCCTTACCTGACTTCAACAAGGATACATGGCCCACAGTGCTATTAACAGATGTGATATCTTGCTGCAGGTTGAAGATGCAAGTTCCAAAGCTCTGGCCCAACTGTCAGCAGGTACTTAGTAATTTGGAATGTGGATGCAAGACTAGGTATGTCCTTCCTCTCAGTGGGATGAGCTACAGCTGCTTTTTGTCTTACTCCACTGAGCCATCCTCCTTGCATAAACAGAGGGATGGAGGTATAAAGGCAAATTTGAGGGGGGTTTTGGCCAGGAATAATCTTACAGTTCTCTCCCATCTGCAAGGTCTCAAATCTGCCCCTTACTTTTAAGTCCCCAGCTTTCCTTAGGGTTACTCTAACAGTGGAAACTACAAAGAAAAAGCTTCCACATAGTCTTTGGGCAGCAGAGCCTCATTTTCCCTTTCTCTTTTTTTGGGAGTTAAAAACCACCCAACATCTCACTAAGAATTCAGCTGCTGTGAGATCCTGTTGGATAGTCATGATTTCTGACTTTGTATGAGGATTTGAACCTTAAAAGCAGGTTCCCAGTTCCCCCAGGGCATGCAGGTCTGCACAGGGAGGCTGGATGCCCTCCTCCCAGTGCAAGTGTCAGGATCTCCCATGCCCTCTGCAGCCTGCTGAGCACCCAGAAATTCAGAGACAACCTTACCAGCACCAGACTGTGGCTTATCTGACTGTTGTGCTCAAGAAGTAAAGCAGCTTGAATGTTTTAGCATGATTAACTTTGCTAGAAATGATTTCCAGTCTTCAGAGTTTGGTCTTTGTACAAGCTCTGTACAAGCCTTTTTCCTGTGTTAGGCAGAGGAGTTGACTCAGACAGCTCCCTGGGGTGTAGTGAGTGGCTCTCTGAAGGTTGGAAGTACATGTAGGCATCTATATGTCCACTTTTCATCTATATCATCTCTTTAAATAGTGTTGACAGGCTTTGTTTCACAGCTTATACATATTTTATATATACTTTTATTTGTTCTTATTTTAAATTCTATTTATGAACCTCAAATTAACATTCATTTAAAAATTTCACACCACTCCTGCCTCAGGAGAGGGGTCTGAACAGTGGGCTGCAATCTCACCTTTTGTGTTTTCCTAATCCAGAGAAAGATGGTTTATCTGCTGCATGGTGATTGGCTTGAACAAAATTGTTGAAAAAGTTGAAAAGTTGAAAAAAATTCCTCTTCAGCACCCTATGGCTTAAAGTTTGCGTTCTCCTCTCCAAGAGACAGTGTTAAGTTTGTTCTCACATAGGCACAAGAGAAAAATGAAAATCTGCACTGTCGCGAATGACTGTTCTACCTTCTTGGCTGCTCTAGAAAGACAAAGGGCTGGAAAGCCAGTGCACCATGGTCTTTCAAGTACAGTCACAATGTCTTCTGTGATTTTTATGTCATGAATTTGTTGCTGAATATGAGGCACCCTATAAGAACTTAGTTTCCTACTTGTCTCTTCCTTGGTGCCTTGCTCCTGACTGCTTTGATGGGTCAAGGAAACAGCTAACAGCTCTGACCTAACATTTAGGAAATAACCTGTATGCAGGTGCCAAGCCCATATGGAGCTTCTGTGCCTATAGGGTCAGGTAGCAGGCCAGCACAACTTCTGGGTCCTAACTTTAAATTTTGGGCTTTCAAGTCCTTCGTATGTCCTGCGTCACCAACTTACATCCCTACTGGCCTAAACCATGAGTGCCACTTGCTGGCAGAAACACGCCTGGAGTCACACTCAAACATTTTCATGTTGTTTGATTTAAAAAGAACTGGGCAAACTAAACATAACATTCTTATTGTAAATCAGCACTTGAGTTTAAAAGATGCATTGACTTCCAGCTTTCTGAAGATCTTTCAGCTCATCTGTCTTGTTTTTCCATTATGGTATAGGAAATGCATCCACATGCCCACATCTCAAATCAGAGATGGTAACAGCTTACACCATTCCAAGTCTGTCACCATATCTAGCCAAATAGCAGCATATTCCTTCCTCTTTTTATAAGCTGCACTCCCACAAACAAAATTTCTGTCCAGTCCTCAATTTCAAAAGGGTAGCGCTGTGTTTCCCCTGAATAATTTTCAAGACACACAAAAAACTTTGGTGAAAATAATCTAACAAACAGTGCTGTCTTGAGATGTATATACAGAGTCTACTGTTATTTATATTATGTGACAAATTAAGCAAACTAAAATAACATTTATTAACTAAACACCTTCATTTGTGCAACCTAGCACAATATGCACAACAGCATATCTTAAGAAAGGTCCCATCTTGGGCTGGGTTTGTATTTAAAAGCAGCATATGAAAGGATTCAATTAGTGTTCTTATATCTCATCAGTTTCTGATAATTAATATGAGCTGTAAGGGCTTTATGGATTGCTGGTTTGATAATTCAGTAGCAACTAAAGTAATAGAGGATATGATGGAAAAACAGCCTCATAGCTGCCTTGTGGAGTGCACTAAATGATTGAACCCGAAGAATAATAGGGATGGAAATTGCTGTGTTCATTCACGGATAATATATGACAGGAGTAAGGCAAGCAGTAAGTTAGCAGATGACTCAGCCAAGCATCTATGACTGAACAAAGTGTGATTCTAACCTTCTGTCATTGAAAATATGTTTAATGGAAACATTATCATTCTGATATATTGCTTGCTAAGATAAGACATGTTTATAGTACATTTGCCCTGTGATGTTACTATAGGACTAGATTTTGGCACACTTGATCTTGCTGAAATGTACTTCATCCCAAAATAAATCGACTCCTCATGGAGCAAGAGACTATTCAAAAAGAGCAAGTGAGCCAAAAGCTGGTCCAAAGTTGGCTGGAGCTAAACATCACCAGACAAATATAAAGAATCCTATTCATTTTTAACATCCAGAGAGGAAGGTCTCTATAAACACTGAGAGCCACATGTAAGGTTCTTCTTTTGTAATAACTCTTTCAACCTATAAGTAGAACACTGGACAACATAATTTATTTTTTTAATTAACAAATATGAATGGCCACATGCCTTAGATGCAGATCAAAGAAGCAGGATGCTGAAGGGATGGATTAAAGTTAGCTGCATTTTCCCTGTGCCTGGTAGAGCTCAGTTTGTAACATTTTTTTATAGAAGCAATCAGGTGTTCAGCAGCAGAATAGAACACAAAGTCTAGAGTGTTGCATTCAAGTAAAACTTGCTGAAGGTAGGGGGAGGAAGATAAAAATGAGGCATGATAGTCTCTAGAGCACATTATACATGTATGCTGGTCAGGAATGGCTTGCAGCAACTCAGCAGTACTGTGCAGCAGTGCCCTGCCAACAGAATTCATGCTGAAAACATATGTTCTTCTGCTCAAACCAGCTTTCACTACATCTGGAAACCAAGAGTTAGAGGGGGAGGGAAAAAATAAGGCAGCAGCATATGTAATTCTCTTCTAAGAGAAACCATTCATTTGTTCATGAAAGAAATCTTTCTGCTTTTATCACCAGCAGACATTCTCACAAAGTCCTTGAATGGATATTTTAAAGCTTGGTGGAAAAATAAACAAAAAAAAAAAAAAAAAGGTAGTGTGAGGGAATGTAGGTAATGGCAGACATTTATGACTTTTTTCCTGAAGTAAATTCATGTCTTGATATCAAGAGCAATCTTATTAACAAAAAGTGGAAAACTTGGCAAAAGCATTGTTTAAAATGACTGCAAGACTTGCAAAACCCCCAGAATAACTCTGTTTTGCTGTCAGAAGCCTGGGAAACACAAAACAGATGTTCTGCCCAGCCTCTGTTACTCAGCCAGATCGCTCTTTGCTGTGCAGGCAGCTGTACCACATGTCTTTTCTGAGAAAGAAACAGTGCTTTCCTTTGGCAGTTCTGCATCTTTCTCACTGACCAGGCAGGCACTGTCGTCAGATGAAGACAGCTTCTGTCATCCTTCCTGCTACCTTAGTCTGTAGAATCTCCCTGAGACTGAGCAGCTCTGTGCTTTGAAAAATAGAAGCATTAGGTACAAATTTTGGCAAGCCATTGCTCCTCAGGCGATTTCTGGGGCTGCTGGAAGTCAGAAGGCACTACTCACTCTAATGGGTGGTGGCAGCAGAGCTCTCTGTTTGCACCCTGAACAATGCACACATTATTAGAGCTAATGGCAGCTACATGTACACGTAATAATATAGCCTTGAGACTGCAGCCTGGGAATTCCACAAGAGGAGATTTGGGGTTTTTTGTTCATGGGAGAAAGTGTGGTGAGTAAGAGGAAAATCACTTGAGCAGAGGCTGAGCTCTCCCTGCTGCATTGCTTAAGGGAGGGGTGAGGTCAAGGATTTCTGTCTCCAAATGACATTTGGGTGAATTTTAAGACATTATGTTGAACTCTAGATCCTCCATTTCAGAAAATCATAGAATCATAGAATTTTTGGGGTTGGAAGGGGGCCTTGAAGATCATCTAGTTTCAGCCCCCTGCTGTGGGCAGGGACATCTTCAGCTAGATCAAGTTGCTCAGAGTTCCATCCAACCTGGCCTTGAACACCTCCAGGAATGTGGCAACCACAACTTCCCTGAGCAACCTGTTCCAGTGCCTCACCATCCTCACAGTAAAGAATTATTTTCTAATATTTAATCTAAACCTAGTCTCTTTCAATCTGAATCCGTTCTCCTTTGTCCTGTCACTAAATGTTCTTGTAAATAGTCTCTCTTCTTCTTTCCTGTAAAGCACTGGAAGGCCAAAATTGGGTCACCCTGAAGCCTTGTCTTTCCAGGCTGAACAATCCCAATTCTCTCGGTCTTTCCTCATAGGAGAGGTGCTCCTTCTCTCCAGACACCTTGGTGGCCTCCTCTGTACCTGCGCTAACAGGTCCATGTCCTTCCTGTGCTGGGACCCCAGAGTGATGCAGCACTGCAGAGCAGAGCAGAGGGGCAGAATCCTCTCTCTGCTGCCCACACAGCTTTGGATGCAGCCCCAGATACAATTGCCTTTCTGGGCTGTGAGTGCACATTGCTTGGTGATGTCCAGCCTCTCACCCACCAGCACCCCCAAATCTTTCTCAGCAGGGCTGCTCTCAATCTGTTCATCCCCAGCCTGTGATGATACTGGATGTTGTTCCAACCCAGGTACAGCTCCGTGCACTTGGCCTTGTTAAACCGCATGAGGCATTCAGCTGCTGCCTCACACTGAAGGCACATGACACCCCCTGCTCAATATTTCAGGACATTCAGCTTTCTCAGGCTAGGTGATGGGGTCACAAATCTGCACAGGCAGAAATGAATTTTTCACCAAGAATTCACTGCCTCTTCTGCTCAGTCTACTAACAAATGGCTGATGGTGGTTGGACTACTCATCCCTACCTTCCATGTGAAAGCGCTTGCTTAAGCATCTTGCTCTCGGCAAGTTGCATCTGTGAATCCCCAGTGCTCTTCAGCATCTGGGATTTAGCATCCACTCTCTCTGGGGATACTTCCTTGAAAAAACACATGGTTATTTCATGTAGGCAGATTGCTGCCTCACATCTGGATATCTGTGAGTACCCTTCCCAGCCATAAAGCTTGATCAGAGGACGGAAGTCTCAGAATCTGACCCTAAAATCTACAAAGGATAGTCTGATTGTCTAAAATTATCTGAATATTAATATAATTTATAAATCATTCTGAAAAGACAGGGATGGGGAAGAGAGAAGCTGTTACTTTACATAGCCTTAGCTCCTAAATTCACTAGGAGGTGGAAGGATTTGGACCTCTGGCAGTCTCTTAAAATGATTAAGGAAGAAAAGGAGGCTCACCCTGTAGTGGAAGGGGAGCCTTCTAGAGCAGATCACATTAATAAGACACTCTTACAAGGTCTTATTAGCAGAATCAAAATAGAATTGGGAGTAGTGGATATTTTGACTATAAGAAAGGGAAATAATATAGCAAAAGGGAGATATTCTGTCACTCCATGAAAGAATTTTTGATAAGGAAGAGAAAAGAGTAAAATCTTTTTCTGTTTAGATGCTTGTGGAAAGATGGCTGGGGACCCCATGGAAAGATGGCTGGAGGTAAAATCAGAGGAAATTGAGAAGTTACATTCACATCCTAACAGGAGTTATAACAGTACAGAAATCATAGGGTAAAATACAGCTGCTGCACCCTGGATAGAATGTGGTTGGCATGCTCCACGATGATTCCCCACTCACAATCTGCAACCAGAAGCACCTGCTAAGAGGGAGGAATGGAGGATGGGGCAACTGGAGACAGCACAACCAGGCTCAGTAGAAATCTTCACAGGGAGGAGAACTCAGTGGTAGTTTGCAGCTGAGAAACTGCACAGCACCTGTCAGCCAAGGGAGATAGGAGAAGGTGCCTTACTGCTGAGCCAACAACTGCGCTGAAATCACTCTCCTTGGATAAACTTGGTTCATTATAACCTAACTGTAATATTAACTCACACCTCCATCCCAAAGTTACCTATGCCCAAGGTACAACCACCCCTCACTGGGCCTGTGCTCTATATTTTATTGACTTTAAGAGTGAAGTGAGAGACATCAATCAGTAACAAAGGTATTTACACCTAAAGTCACTCAAGCTCCACCTAAACATAAAGAAATAGCATCAAAGATAGTAAATCAAGAATGGGAAAAAATTTAGGGAAGACTCCATTGTAACTGCTGGGAAGTCAACAGATTGAACCTCTCTTCTCCCCAGTAGGGATGCCTATTGGATAAGAACCCTGCTCTGTGGGTGCTGAATATTTTTACTGGGGTTTGTCTGTGTATTGCTTAGAATACATTTTTGAAGTCAGATACTGTCACCAGAAATCCTCAAACCTTAACCTGTCACAATTTTATATTGATAAATAGTGTTATTCCATAAACTGTTGGCGTGAGTCCTTCACAGATGCTGGCAGCTGCCGGCAGCAGGGAACACACTCGAACTCGAAAGTGGAAAATCCACTGATGGGTTATAAAGTGGGAAAACCTGCTGTGGGGTGTCCCTTATGCTGTCGGTGTAGTTTTCTGAATAAGTCAGTGGAACTGTCCTATCCAGCAGGACTGTTCAGTGAAGGGTGCCCATAACAGACTGCTCAGGCATGAGGGTTTCAGCTTTCCTGGGGTGCTGGCAGACAAATCAAACACTGAGGGTTGAGGAAATCTCCCCACATTAAGGGTCAAGGAAATTTCCCCACATTAAGGGTCAAGGAAATTGCTCCTATTCATGTGACAATAGAGAAGGAGGCGTTGAGAATATAAAGGTAAAGCACAATTTGTATGAGAGTGAACATGAAATGACTAAGTTTAAAATCTTCATAAAGAAAATTTAAAAAATGAAATGCAAGATAGTAAAGTTCGGCAACTGCAAAGGATTGATAGGCAAAGTCTTGTGGAAGGAAAAGACGAAATGAGCTGGCAACTTCTCAAAGAATCAGAAGAAGAAATCAGATATAGAAGGATGTAAATACAGCAAAATCATGAGCTCTTTACTGATCTCACACCCAAGAAGAAATGTAGGAAGTAAACAGTAGGTAAGATTACTAAAGGCAGGTATAAAAAAAAAAGAGTGTAAGAACAGAGGTATCAAGGACAAGAGGAAATCACTATACTTTTATAATAAGGAAAAGACCAGTGGAGTGGGAAATGTAGAGATGAAGGTCATAGTGTTTAATGAGTTTTTTTTTTTCATCTATCATCCCTATAGCAGTTTTCAGGTGGTTAATGTCATTAATTCCAAGGACAAAAGGAAAGAGCAAACCAGAGAGGAATTAGGTAGACTCACCTTTACAACTGGCTGAGCTTCCTTGTCTGACACAAGAATATCTCTGACTTGTCAGCAGTCATCACTGAGGCCTTGCAAGAAGAAACTGGGTTACCAAGAGTCTGGAAAACATCAGGGGAAAGGAAGGGACAATGAAAAGACTGAGAAAGCAGAGTCAGAGGATCATGGAGATGTCAGCTTAAATGCAGTCTCTGAAAAATACTTCACAAATAAGCAGACAAACTTCTTGGGAGGAACTGAAAGGTGAAAAGGTTAATATCCAGCTTGGATCTACCAAGTACAAATCATTTGAAACAAGGGGAGAAGCAGTGGATAGCAGATATCTGTTCTTTAATTAGGTTTTGACAGTTTTACATCTCAAGTTTCACAAGAAAGCAGTCTAGTCTATATGCTGCTTGCAAGCTGTTCTGGTACTCGTACCTGCAGTTCAGTTGGAAAGGTTTGCTCCCAAGTGAATGGATGCCTTGGACAGGATGATGTGGGATGCTACAGTCAGTTTTGCCCAGTGCTGTCACTATCTGGATGACGGGAAAGGAGCCTTGCTAGATAACTCAGCAGATGATACTGCTGGGAGGAGCTGCAAGCACATTGTAGGAATGCTTTAGAATTCAAAGTGCCCTTGGGAAACCAGTGAAATGGCCTGGAAAACACACAAGATGAATTTCCATGGTGAAAATGCAAGGTGCTGCACTTTGACAGGATTAATCACAAATCTGAGGTTGGTGAGAACAAAATTAAACAAAGCTGTGTCATGAAAAAAGGCAAACATTGCATGGGGCATATAAAAAGTAGAGCTGAAGAAAGATATGTAGAGAAATACTGTGCATTTGTTCCTTGGCAATGGCTGTAATTTGAGATGTATGTGGACAAATTTGAGAATGTCCAAAGAAAAGCAACAAGAGGTCTAAAAAAGCATGACCTTGGAGGAAATAGTGAAGGAATTAGCTTGGTGTGGTCTCAAGAAAAACAGTCAGGGGAGGGGATGGTAACAGCTTTTTAGTACATAGAGGCTGCTGTGAGGAGGAAAGGTGTAACCTGCCCTCTGCATCTGCAGGGGATAGGTCAAGAAGCACTGGAGTTCAGCTGCTGCAAAGGAAGTGTATAAAAATTTTCTGAGGCATTAGGGAAAACTTTCTAATGGTACAATTAGGGAAGTACTAGAATAGATTGCCTGGGGAAGAAGTGGAGTCTCCAACACTGGCCGTCTTAACAATTTAGGCTAACATCTGTCAGGAACAACACACACATAACCAAACTGGCTGGGGGCCAGGGAAGTGACTACATGACCTCCTGAAGTCCCTTTCAGACCTGTTTTTCTCTGGTTCTAATCATTCAGGACCCTCCCTCCCTGGCAATGCTCTGTACTTTTGGAATGAACCATTTGACATGCTGCTTGATTACTACCCTAGTTTCTTTGCATTCCTCTCTATTAAGCTGTGAGCTTGTGGATAATTCCTAGCTTATCTAAAAGAGAAGTAATGTTTCACTTCAAGTTCCTCCAGCAAATGTTAGGGATGCCTCTTCAGTCACATTGTGTATCCATGTTTTCAGAAGTTTAAGTTTAGGCATTCCTCAGGACAGCCCCAGATACTAAAACCAACAGCATGAGAGGAGAGCTGGAACCTAAACCACTGGAGTAAAGAGCAGAGCTTCAGCTTGGGGAGCTGATGTGGGCCACACAGGGACTGGGGCAGGCTGAGCTCTTACAACCTTCCTCTCCCTCCCCTGATTGACAGAAATCTGTGATTTCTCCCTGACAAGAGGGAATTGAAGGATCAAGACACAGACCTGCCTTGTCACAGACCTGCCATCATCTACCAGAGATGCCAGATGCTCAGAAATGCCACTCAGAGCAGGCAGTGATCACCTGGCAGTACCTGAGCACAGCCTGTATCACTGAGACCTTCATGGTTAGATCTGCACCCTGCTTGGTTCCCCAGACCCAGAGAAATACTACCAAGACAATCTGCTGAAAAAAAAACCAAAGTGTAGAAGTAAAGAAAGAGTAAAGAATTTTTATATCGACCCTGTGTTTTGTATCATCCCAAATCTGTTTTACCAGAATTTCCAGTAACCTCATAAGACATACCAAACAGCAATAACATTTTCAGACATAATCATCTTTCAAAGTGCTTAGAAAATACCTGACCTAAGAGAAAAGAGTGCTGCTAAGTGGACCATTTACCTTAATGTGATATTTTTAGCTGAGATGGAAGTACTCTGTTGAGGTGGACAGGGTCAGAAGTTGGTCTCCATCATCACCCCTCTCCTGGGACACAGAAGGATCATGCCCATTCTGATCTCTTCCCCAGAAACCTCAGCCCTGAGTTTGTCTTGTGTTTCATCTCATGTTGGCTGTAGCATGGAAAAACCTACAGACAGAGGCAGAGAGAGAAGGACTTCAGTGTTCACAGCCTGCATCTAAAGGGAGGAAGGAGTGATGTTCATGTATATATGAAGGAAGCATAACTCAGGCGTTTTTGGAGAGCCAGGGCCTCAGTGAAGCCCATAAACCCAGGAGGAAAGAGAATGGGTGGCTGACAATGACCTCCCTCAGATGTTGTCAAACTGATCACCTCTCCTAGGATTTTGCTTTTCCACTCTGTGTCTGTCCTCCTTTCATGTCAGCTGACACAGTTTGCCCTCAGTCTGTTCTTGTGGGAGCTCCAAAATCCTCATTCTTTATTCCTCATTCATCTTACCCCTCATAGCCTCTGTTTGCAGGAAGTATTCACAGTTTCCAGATCATCGAAGGAAAAACTTGAGCTTTCTGAATTTCTTAGTGACCTCAGAACACAAAACTCCGAAATAATGTCATCTCACTCCTCAGGCAAACACTGGTTGAGAGAGACTGTGATAAATCACATTTAAATGTAAGAAGAAATTGCCATTCATGGCTGGCTCTGAACTGGCTTGGAGGTCAGTGGCATATGACTCCTACTCCAGTAGAGCTTTAATTTGTTAAAGAGATGAGCAAGTAGGTCAGAACACAGTCCTGGGCAGCTAGCTCTAGGTGGCTGTGCTTGAGCAGGGGGGTTGGACCCAGAGACCTCCAGAACAGCCTCAACCATAACGTGATTCTGTGTGATTTTATGCATCCTTTAATTCCTGAGCCTACATCTCCTGGAATAGTTTGTTTCTTTCTTAACTGGTCTTTCAAGTGTTGCTCTCCAACCCTGTGCATTAGACAGGTCAAATAACAAACAATTTCCTGCAAACCCCAGTAAAATCTTGTATCCTATGATAAACAGCTGAGGGAACTGAGGCTGTTTAGCCTGAGTAAAAAAGGAGGCTCAGGGGAGACCCTATTGCTCTGTACAAACTGAAAGGAGGTTGTGGAAAGTTGGGGATCAGTCTCCCAGATGACTGCTGACAGGAGAAGAGCACATGGCCTCAACCTGCACCAAGGGAATTTCAGGTTGGACATCAGGAAGAATTTCTTCGTGGAAAGGGCTCCTAAGCATTGGTATGAGCTGCCCAGGTAGGTGATGGAGTCATCACCCCTGGAGGTGTTCAAGAAACAACTGGATGTATCACTTAGTGCTACAGTTTAGTTGACAATGTGGTGCTTGGTCAAAGGTTGGTCTTTTAAAACCTCATGACTGATTCTGTGACTCGGTGAAAATTGTGCAGCAGCCCCTATAACAGGTGTGCTTGGTTTGCCTCCTGAGGTTGCTACATGTAACTGCTTAGTCAAATCTCCCAAAATGCTGAACACTAGCCCTGCCCCACACCCATGTGAGGCATACCAATTCCTCAATAAGAAAATGCATTTTAGGAAATGTAGAGCTTTCAGAAGAGTAGACCTTTCAACTACAGAGTGTTTTCATACTTGTTGACAACAAAGCTGCTAGTCTTGCTGCCATCCCACACATGCAGCTATGCATTACAAAGATGAGAAGCAGTCACACAGAAAATGGTGTCTGTGCCTTACTCAAAACCTGCTGTTCTCCTGGTGGCATCGATGCTTTATTTAGGTCACTTTATAAAAAGGACAAATTAAGCCTCAGGGCAGAACTGTGTCCTTCGGTTCTGTAGGCAGAATCTGTTCTCATGCTGGAGTAAATGGTAATGGCTTTAGTTTGTTGAAGATAACAGAGATCTTTTTATAATACACTTGAGTGTACTCCAGTGGAAAACAGGACTTGATATTTTAATAGAAACAAATAATCAAAAATCTTCACACTGTTTCCTCAAGTTTCACTGGCTGAAGAAAAAATCCAACAAAACAAAACAAAACATGAGCAGGAATAATAATTTTTTTTCTCATTTCACTGGTCTGCCCTCAAGAATCTCTACTAGGCTACATTGATTCCTCAATAAAGAAAGACTTTCATTTGCACCAATGCCTTTTTTAGAAGGAATCTGCTGCAGAATTAAGTCTAATAGCACAAAATGCTTTCAGTAGCAAAAATTCCTTAGGGTGAAGAAGTCTGTTACAAACTTGACAAGCCAATATATAGCTGGAGTTATGCCTAATTCTACCTATACAATAATTAAAGTATACAAATACAGCTATCCTTTTTTTCCCTTATTTTGTTGTTTTGTTCATCTTTGCAGTTTAATCACAGTTCTAAGGAATTTTATCTCACCTTTTTTTCTTCACACATTCAAATATATAGCTCTGATTGCCAGAATAAATGATATGTCACACCCCATGCAGCCAGAATACTTGCCCTATTCCCATTTCACAAAGTCTGTGCAACTTTTTGTTCTCCAAAATGTTGTCAGGAAATTTTGTAAAACACATCATCCACATTAGGAGGTTTTCAAATTATATATTTTGAAGGTGAATTTCTCAAAGAGCACCTGAGAGTTTAAGGCAAATCCTAATGATGCTGGTAAAAAACACCCTACCAAAAAAACCTTGTGACTTGGTGGGCTATTTAGACACATGTTTAGCATGAGAACTTGTTGTGAGAGCAGCCCATTTCCATGGATTGACCATGTCCTCCATCCTCTTGCCCAGTGCCTACCTGATGCCTCTTCCCTTTCTCCTCTTATGTGGTACCAGCTGCCTTCTCACCTGCAAATGTGAACAGTAGGAACAACTTATTTTGTAGCTTAAAGCTACAAAACCTCTTACAGCATGGCTTGTTTTTCCAGAAAGCAAGAAAGTGCCTTTTACCTTAGGTGTTGCTGTTAAAACTCTGGAAAAGAAATCCTCCAGACCAGATTTTGTGTCTATGCTCCTTCCCTTGCCCAAGAGCAGCAGGAGATTTTAGAACTATCTGTCTTCTTCTTGGGTTATATTTGCTGGCATGTCCTTGCATCCATAAAGTAAAGATGTTTCTTAGGATATATAAGTTAATGGCCCTACCTAAGATAGAGCTACAGTGAATTGCCCAACAAACATTTGTGTAAATGTAAAGTTACTTCTGTGATTTTTTTTTAATAGTTAATAGTAGATCACAAAACCTTAAATCTACCTGTAGGATAAAGTTGATTTTCTTCTTGAACAATGGCTTTAAGCTACAGTAACAGTAAGTGACTGCATCACATCTTTCCAAAACAACATCAGCTGTCATTTTCAGATGACTGCAATTTCAAAAGTGCAACTGATTTATACTCTTAAAAGAGTTTTAAAATATAAATATCTAAAACAGAACCAAAACATTCTGAAATTATTAATTTTAATTTTTAATGAGGATGGCCATAAATTTGGTTTGGCCAATTGTTTTGCAGTAAATGTTTGATATTTTAAAATATTTTTGGCATCAGTTCAAATGGGGCAAAAAAACTTATGGACGACATATAAAGATGAAAGAGAAAATTAACATGGAGATGTTGATATGTGCATACAATCATGTGTGCTTGTTTCTGTATTTGCTGCTATCCCAGTGTGAATTGAGAAAAAAGGGATAACTTATCTTTAGAGGCATGTATAAGAGAAAGATGAAAACCCTATTGATTTTTATTGTGCGTTGTGTCTGCCATTCACAAAACCCTCCCTTTTTTAGAAGGACATTTTTAATGCTAGAGCTTCCTTTAGTGAACTCCAGTTAGATATTTCCTCTTAACCACCCTAAGTTATTTACAGGGGGATTTTTTCTTAATCTTTAAATGAAAGAATTCACTTGCCTTTGAGAAACATATCCTGGATTTTTCACAGTAACACCCTTTTTTTTTTCACTCAGTCTGGATCTGTGTCCTATGAGTGGGCTCTAGCAAGCCTGAGAGCAGATAGCTGCTTTTCTAACATGTCAGCAGCATATGTATATGTCAATCCATGTTACACAGGAAATAAGATAACATCATAATTTTAGTGAGGAATTCCTGTAATTTTCAGTTTCCATATTAACAGGAAAAATAAGATTCCTTGGGAAGTTTATGGCCTGAAGAGTGACAAATACTTGCAGTGCCCAAAGACATGTTTCCCAGATAGTATTTACTGCAGTACAACTCTCCAGTCCACATGGCTTGCATCAGGAAAAGCAGACTGGGGGGCTAGCACTTGGTACAAGGAGGGAAAAATGACTGGGAAAAAAAAGGGATGAAAGCCTTCCCAAGCAGTCTGCTGAGTGAAAACCTCTGCCTTCTACTGAGGAAGAATTTGCAAGTGGATGTCATCCAAGAATGATTTGATTCCCCAGAGAGGCCTGTACCCTGGCTTCAAGGTACGAGCAGCGTCCATGCCTGCTAACAGCTGTCCCTTTGCCTGGCTCCATCTGTGAGCTCTCTGGAACCCACTCCTGTGCTCCTGCCACACTTGGCAGCTCCTCCTTTGCTTCAGCATGGCACAGTGGACAGCAACATCTCATCCCTCCTACTCCCAGGCTCGTCTAAAAATCTGCATGGCATCATCTTGAGACCAGTTTGCTGTGCAGGAGCTTGTTCACTGCCTTGATCCTCAAGAAGTTTCTTTAGCCTCAAGAAGAGATGGTTGAGAGGTCACCTCACCAATGTCTGTCAGTCTCTGAAGGGAGGGTGTCAAGAGGATGGACCAGGCTCTTCTCAGTGGTGCCAAGCAATAGGACAAGAGGCAGTGGGCAGAAACTGATGCACAGGAAGTTCCACCTCAACATGAGGAAAAACTTTTTTGCTGTGCAGGTGCACTGGAACAGACAAGCAAGGACCCATTCCTCTGAATACTTTTATGCTATTCCTGTCAAAGCACTAGTTTCTTCCAAAACTAACTAACCAGTGACATTTTGTCCTGAATGCCTGAAAACTGGAAGTCAACTGCCACAAAGAAATCCTGTTGCCTTCCACAGTACCCATGGCCAAAATGAAGACAGGTCAGTGTAACCAGAGGTAGCCATCTGACAACTCATCTTACCTGAGGTTGTCCAGGGTATGATGCATGGCTGAAATATACTTTGAGGGACATATATGGGGTTTCAGCTCATATATGGGATTTCAGTAACATTGGTTTAGCTGTTCATATAGAGGGGAGAGCTGCAAGGGGCTGCATTTGTGCCAAACTATACATGATGTTGTCACATCTCTGTTTTCTGGGCAGCTCTGAGTCATCTCAGGAGGACTTTACCAGAGGTCTAACATCATATGAAATTATCACAAGTCTAGTTCATGTAGAGGAGGATTCTCCTGAAAGAGTCTGTGATTCTTTTCCTTGATGTTCCCAGGACTCACTGGCTGCTCACAGAATGAAGGTGAGAACTGAGCAACTGAGAACATCCTAGATATTCTCTGTCTTATATTAAAGCTTATATGTGTTGTCAGTTTATATTTATGTATTTCATAACATGAGTGCATGTGTTTCATTACAGTGCAGAGTGTAATTTCAAGATATTAATGGAAGTACACCCAGCACAAGTTACAACCTGGCAGATGTGCCACAACGGTGTAGAACTTCATCTCCTGAGCCTGGGACACCTGATCAGGAATTAGGGGACAGGTGTTCCATCAGGAGAGAGGCACCATCACTCTCTGGACCCGTCAGGAGAAACACTGTTGAGGCCTCCAGAGTCATTCAAGAGTCTTCACTTAGTGTCTACTTCCTGCATTTCAAAGAGTAATTATATTTACAAAACAACAGCTTTTTCTTTCTCTCCATTTTTCTTCAATTCTCCTTAGCTGTGCTCTCTTTCTGGCTCATATTTTAAATGTGCCTTGGCAGCAAGATCCTCAGCTTCTTTAATTTATTACCTCTGTTTATGGAATATGGATATTGGGCCAACTTTATTTCTTACATTAAGTGAATCAGTGCAAATGCAATCACTTTTGGATAGCCACTGTATAAAATAAGCATATTTAGATGATCAAATAAGTGTTCCCATATGCATGTTGGCTGGCATTTCATGCTGGTATAGCACTTTTATTTTTCTTATGTGGTGTCCTTTGTCTTCTTTCCTTCCCTTTTTGACTGCGTTTGGTCAGTTATTCAGGAAAAAAAAATTACTTGTACCTTAAAAGAAATACTGTCTATTCAGCATATGGCATTTATAGATCTTCAGAAATTCTTCAGGGAGGCGTGCTTCGGATTAGTGGTCTCTCTCCTTCGGGGATGGTTTTAATTTGTTAGCACTTTAGATCTGTAGTCTTGAGGTAGCTCCATTTTCAGTCAATAAAATGGTTAGTGAAATGAGGGTAAAATATTATAATTGTGTTCTTCAAATCAGATTTTTATGTGGGATTTTTTCCTCCTGGTATGTAAATCTGTCATTTGGAGAAGAATTTTTCCTGTTTTCTTTTAATCTTTGGTGCATGTGCCAAGAATGATGATTTTAAACATGAATTACCACAGTGACTCAAAGTCAAACTGCTGGTAGGCCGTTGCCCTGGTTTGGGAGGGGAGCCAAAAGCAGCCCGGCTTTGACTCCAGCATTTCCGACTGGAGCCTGCCACCCTGTCTAGGGCCTTCACCTCTGCTCACAGCACATGGCCTCTTTGGGACCCCAGGTGCAAAGAGCCAAACCACTCCTAAGGCGAGCCAGCCATGCTGGTAAAGGCAAAGATGTACTTGAAGCACAAGGGCTGCTGGCTGTCACCTTCCTGCAAAGCAGCAGCTCTGTTGGAGCCAAGTTGGCCTGTCCATTGACCCACCTTCACCCACCAGTGGTGTCCAGCCAAAGCCCTCAGCTGCGATGCTTTGTGAGAGGAATGCAGGGATATACAAATGCCACACAAACCCGGGCCAACAGCAGCCAGCTGTGGCAACACCACCATGGAAGCAGCTGAAGAAGGAGTCAGCAAAAGGTCTCTAATCTCCCATGGTTACAAACTAAAGTCTATCCAGCAGACACTTTTGAAAATGGCATTGACTGTGTGGAGCAAATGAGAAGGGCAATGCAGCATAATGCTGACAGTTTGCTGCAGTAATCAGGGTAACAGGTGCTCCTCAGGACTTTGGGATTCATCCAGTCCATCCCAGTCCCAAGGCAGACTCTGTACCCAGTCAGTCAGGCAGACATTTGTATAGCCATAATAACTCTCCTTGCCACTGGCATTTCAAACCATCCCAGGCAGTCCTTACTGGGGCTCCAACATCCTTTTCAGGAAAAAGCTTTTCACAGTGTGCAACTTAAAGCATTGCTACAACTTCAGCTCATTGTTTTCTTTGTCTTTGCTCATGGACACATTATTAGAGCAGATTATTCTCTTTGTTCTACAGCACTACAACCATGTTTTCCCCTTAGATTTTCCCTGCCTCACTCTGAAATACGTGGGCATTGCCAGTGGTTGCCTTCCTTACTTCCTTACTATGGACTTGGCCTCTGTGTGACTAGCAGCCTGCACGACACAGAGACATTACACAGCTTGTGGGACAAACCATGGTGCAAAGACATGGATGACCAAAGAGGCCACTGAAAGGCAAACTGAAAGCCACCCAGAAGCCATGGGAGTGCAACATGCCAGAATTGTTTCTGTCATAGTCTTTGTGTGTGTGCCTGGATGTTGTGGGCCTGGGTTTTTTTGTTACACAAGTGGTGAATTCATTTCTGTCACTCTTTTAGATTTTCAAATGGATATGCACTTGTTTCTCAACTGTAAAGTATTGATGTAAATAAAATTGAGAATCATATTTTGCATCAGTCAGTAGATTTAGTGGTGAATTGCTTTGCAACTTGGCTGTTGTGACTTAGAAATGAACAAACCCTCTCAAAATGCCCAGGCCCCACTGGGAATGGTTGGCAGAAAACCAGCCTCAGAGGACACACAGAGGAAAATGCTTGTCTCTGTTGGCACCTCCCCACAGGTAGTCAGGGATGCATCCCAGAGCTGGAGCTTGTGATTCTGTTCTGAGCCTACTGCAAGAAGACGAATTGCAAAATATCTGATGTTTCACACAAGCAAAGTCAAAAGCATCATGCTGAGTAAATCATAAACATGCGTAAAAACACAACAGCGAGCAAAAGCAAAAACACAAACTCAAACCATTTCCTCTCTTGAAAACCTATAGTGATCATGAACTCCTTATGAAAGCAAAGCTATGATTTTGTCTAAGAAAAAAGGCTTCTGTTTGAAGTTAAAACAATTAGCTTTATTATTTAGGAAAAAAAAAAAACAAAACCAAATCCAAAACTGGAGAGACACGCAGCTGAATAGCATTTCATAACATATAGGAAGTTTCCCCATTACACTTGACAGGAACAGAATACTCTGGAATCAAAGGGGTATGTTAACAACTCAGCATATCTACCCCTTTGGAACTAGTATTAGTCTGTCATATCACCAAAAAATAATAAATCTTTGTAAAAGGCAACAGTTGCTTTCATACTCTGGCAGCAAAACCCATCTGGCACCATTGGAAAAGTAAAAAAGGCAACATATCTAAATTACATTGTTAAAACACCTACAGCCTAGTTCATTTTCATATGCTATCCATATGTAAGCCCTGAGCAATACACAGCCACTTAAAAACTCCCTTGTTCTGTGTGTGTGTGTGTGTGTGTGTGTGTGTGTGTGTGAGGCGGCAGGAGGGAGAGAAGAGAGAGAGAGACAGACAAGGTGAACATGGAGACCTCTGGTTTTATTCTGATGCTTTGAAGCGGAAAATATTGCAAACCCTAACTGGCATGAAAATAATTACACTGGATAAATAAATGAATAAATATAATAGCAGGTTTTCACATATAAAAATTCCTGAAAAGTTTTTTAGCTTTATCAACCCCCTTCCACACCCACCAGAGCATATGGCCCACTGTTTGTGCAAATCAGCCGTCTTTGCTTAAAGTGGATGTTTCTATTAACACTGTGACTAATTACTGAAAACAAACATGTGTAAGTATGATCTCTGCTAACTGCCTCTGTCAACCCATCTTTTTCTTCTTGCTATTCAGTTGAAGGGATTAAGATTGCTTGCAAAAGTACAGTAGACCTCCACTTAGCCTGTTAACTGGCATGAATAAACAAAGCCCATCAACCGCCGCTGATGTCAGGCTTCAAGAAATGTTTTTTACATTTGTTTAAAAAAAAAAACCCAAAAACATTTAATGTGAAAAAATTTCAGAGAACTTTTAAACACCAAATGTAAAGAGCTTGGACATGGGACCTAAGGGGCTGCTTTGGGAGGGGTATTGAGAGCACAGCTATGCGAACCACAGCGCATGAGCTCACATGGGTGGCAGACGTTCTGTGCTGAAGGCAACCCGCGCTTCCTCAGAGCGCAAGGCTGGACATACGTGCAACAAAAGGAGCCTCCAGAGAAACTTTAATGTCAGTCTTTCTTGTGGTTTTCTCCTATCCAGAAATAAAAACAACAACAAAAATACTTAAAGCATCCATTTGGTTTTTGTAAGATACAAAGAAGAAAAGATGCAAGCAGAGTTTTCTTCCAAGTTCTCTACAAAAGCTGCTACAACAGCATCGCAGAGTGGGGGACAGGAAGCTGCATGGCTCCTTGTCTTGTTGCCTGCTTGGGAGTGGAGGAGAGTGGAGAGACCCAGGCTGCTTCAGAGCATATCTTCCTTATTACAGTTGAAATATAGAGGAAAAAAGCACATCTTTATGGTGCAGCTTGAATGTGTGTGCTCTCCCCAGCCCCTGTGTCTGGGCTGGCTGTGGCCCTGCAGAAGCTGTTGGGCTCTGAGCAGCTCTGGCTGGTGGTAAAACCAGGTCTCAGCACACTTTGTTCTCATGCACACTGACTGCCCCTGAGAGAAGCCAGTTCTAAGGGATGGAGAGAGAACTAGAAACCATCTTTACACAGCCATGCTGCCTGTCTAACATGAGCTGCGGGACAGGGTCTCAGTGCATTTTATCTCAAGTTGTACATAATGTAAAAACAAATTAAATGCTAGAAAATTGCACAAGTCTACATCTGCTGCTTTTTCCAAGCTCATAGTATGGTTAGGAGCCAATTCCCTGTCATTTCTCATCTCCTGCACTTTACACAGGGTGTTTCCTTTATAAAACAACTTGCCTTTGGGTTTAATGATTTCTAAGGAAACATAACTCTGTCAGTATGCTCCGGTGCTTAATTCCTCCTTTGCTGTTAGTGTCTGCCTGGTGCAGCCCAGGGACACCAGTGTGCTCACTGAACTGTGCATGCACTTCATGTGCTCTTGGGCTTGTGCCCATGCCTAGAAGCTGGTGTTTGATCTAGACTGAACAAGATGGTCCTAGCCTTCAAAGCTAGCATGTTTACATTCCTCTGCTCTATCTTGCCTCTTTTTTTCAAGTACCCTCAAGATAGCTGTCCTGCTGTTAGAATAAATACTTACCTTTTGCACTGCCCTTTTCTCTGGTGGTCTCAACATGCTTTTGCAGAGGTGGAAGCACTGTTATCTCCTTTTTATCATGAAAAAATGGCATCACAGTGCTCAGACCTGCAGGACAAAGCAAGGGCAGAAACAGCAAGGAAAAAACCACAGGTGTCCTCTCATGCAATCCAACATGGCCCAGCCTGGTTCAGAGGCACCTAGTGAGATTTAGCACCTTGGCTTTCCTTCCAGCCACCCTCGCCTCCATGGTTCCTTTTCTCCCTCCCAAACCAAGCCTCCTGGTGCAGTGGGCTGGGGGAGGCAGAAAATAGGGACAGCAAAGCAAGGGGTGTGCAGAAATAAAGTCCTTAACTATTCAACCCTTAACTGCAGTGCTACGTGGGTTGCAGCAACCAGAGCAGATGTGCTGATCTGGAGGTGACTGGGTCAGACAGCAAGGTCCTGTGAACCAGACTGGTGAAGAGAAGACATGGGAAGGAGTGGGGGGAAACCCTTCTGAGAGCAGGAGGCGAACAGGATCAGTGCTCAGCTGGCTCTGTCTTCCATCATAGGGCATTTCTTTGGCTGTAGGAGGTGAACAGCAAAATTCACTGCCATTGGTGACCCATTCAGAAACGGCCTCTCTCTGCCTGGACAGCTCTGTGGCTGCACGTCAGGGACAAGGACTCTGGCTTGGGGCAATGGGGAGAGTGTCTCTGGGTCTTCTTGAGCTCAGTAGTGGTACTGACCTTGCATGCTAAGACTAAAGACTTGTAAAGGAAAACCCAGGTATTTGGGGGTTACTGCTTGTTCCTACTGCTGTGCTCAATACACGTGAGAAAATTCAGCTCCAAACATGGCACATACACCACATGAAACAACAGTCTGAGAGCTGGAATAACTGATGGAGAAACAAGGGAACTACAGGAAGAGGAAAGCAGCTGCAGCAAGGTGTACAAACTCAAACCCTGAGTTCACTGCTCAGGTCTTCAGTCAGCTTGTCAGTGTGACCTAATCCTCCTCGGTACACCTCAGAGAGGGCAGTGGAAGCAGAAACACGTTACTTCCTGGCTTGAATCTTATCAGGTTCCTTTCCTTCTGACAGATATTTTAAATTTGCCACCACTTCTCTGAAGATCCCAAAATATGAAGCAAATCACCCTGGTTTTGGCTGATGTCTCACACTAAGGCAGAAGAAAGCAGATTTATCAGAGTTGACACCACTTCCAGAGTGTGCTCTGTTAAGACAGGATCAGGTACTTATAGCCTATGGATTGGGGGGGGAAATGAGTCAAAATGGTAAATAGTCTACATTTTACCTGTGTCTCAGCTTACAAAGTCAGGCACTGCAGTTTAACACATAGAAAAAAAAAAATCAATCCGAGGGCAGAACCTCTCACTCCTCATAGTTAGCATTCCCCAACGCATGGTGTAGGCTGCCAATTATTTTCCG
>NC_071571.1:129541955-129579455 GCF_024509145.1 Vidua macroura
ATCTCTTGGTTTGCTGTTTGGTAAAGCATCTGTTAATGAGGTCATCTAGTTTAAAATCCCAGCTACTGGAAAATAACAGGGAGGAGGTCAAATCTATCATTTTGTGTATATTCTCTGCTCTCTTTTCAGTTTTCTAAAGAAAAGATATCTTTGTTATCCACAATAAGTCATTATGACCCGTTACTGGCCTTCTGTATTTTCTACCACCCCAAGATACAGTAAGTTCTTTCTTTATTGAAGTATTGAAATATGACAGTTCAGTTAAAATCTTTGCGCATCTGAGGATGAGGAATTGGTTTCATTTTCTGTTGTGTTTTTGCTTTCGGAGTTTCGAGTTCAGTTTTAACGAGGAGTCGCGTCTATGGTGGAAGGGGTTCCCGGGGTGGTGGACCTCGGAGTAGCTGCTGGTGGAGTGTCAATGGGGCTCCCGGCCCCGCTGCTGGGTGTCACGGAGGAGCTCACTGCTGGTGTCTCTCCTTGCTGCTGGGCTTGGAGGGTCTGTCCACAGATGTGATGGTGCTTCTCCCAGTCCTTGTGCTGGCAAAATGAGCCACAGTATCGTGCTGTGTTGCAACCACTGCAGGTTTCACTAGCTTTCCGGCCACAGTTCCAGCAACTCTAGAAGCAAAAGGGGAGGGAGATGGGAGAAATTAGCTAAATTTTAGCTGATGTCCTAAATTAGCTAAATGTCCTAAATTTTACAGTAAAAACATCTGGCAGGGAACTGCGGGTCAGCCCCCTGCCTATGGACAGCTGAGGAAACAGTCGGTGCTACCTTGGGTATCTGAACCTGTTCCACAGGAGCTCCAGTCGCCTGGAGGACTCTGTCTCAGAAGCTGGGCAAGAACAGAAGCAGCTCTTTGCTAGTACTAATATGCAAACTCCAAGTATGTCCCACATCCAGCAACTAGCAGCATGCTGACTAATAGGAAGTTTCAGTAAAACCTCTGCTAGCTCCTCTTAAAAATTTATTAAAACAAATAATGAAACATGCACACACAAAAAAGCGCTTCTCCAGAAGTGGAGAGGAACTAATGCAAGACAAAAAAGGGAAGAAATGACTTAACACACAAGTAAAACTTGCTGACCTAGGAAAACCTGCTACCCTAGGAAAACCTAATTTTTAATCATCTGAGTAATACCATTTGACTCAGTGGCACTTCTGGCAGTGAACAGTTAAGCTAGAATCTAAATCTTTGGCAGGATGGGGAAGCCACTGCAGAATATGTGTATTCACTTTAACACACTCTATAGCTCTGCCAGCTGGATGCTGGAACACAGCCAATCTTTAAGTGATATTCCTCAACTACTTAAAAAAAAAAATCCCAATTGCAGAATGAAACAAAGACCTAAATCCAAACCAGTATTTTACGGAAATTAGAATTTTAATCAGTATCAAGTGGCTTTAGAAAATATTCCTGTGTTAGTTCCACATTCCCTCTTTTTGCTGGTTTTCATTGTTTTGGAGGGTTGGTTGCTCTGTTTTTTCAGGTTTTTTTGCGTAGGCATATACTGGCAAATGGGGCAAGAGTGACTGTCCTGTGCCCAATTGTTCTTTGAGATTGAAATCAAAGGTACATGGCATTCTCAATTTATACTGATTAAACACACAGACTATATCAGGTAATTACAGATATATGTGTTGGGGACTTTTTTTTTTTTAAATTCATAAAATTGTTCCCATCTTTAAAAACACTTTAAAAAAAAGTGGAATTACCAACACACAGAAACAGATGTTTCTGGTAGTTAAATGTCAGGAATTCAGACTCCTTGTCTGAACCAGGCATCACCTGGTTTTGATTCAGTAGTCATTGTTTCAGGTTCATTTGCTCACACTCTGTCCAGTGCCAGAGAGGTAAATCCACCTTTGGAAAAGAATATTTATACTATTTGCAGATACCTTTTCTTTAAACAACCTTTTATCTCCACAATGAAAAATAACTGTCAGTAATTTAGACCACTGTACATGGACATGTACACACATAAACATTTTTATGCATACACCAAAATGACCTGATATTTTTGCATTAGCATTTCATATTAGCATTTCATCCTGTTAACCAGAAAGATAACTAAATGTGATGTACCTGGATTCTCCTTCTTTTGCTACACTAATATTTCCTTATTATAATATTTATTATATATGATATTCATATATTTATATTTTGTATTTTATATGTATCTATATTTTATTTATTTTATATTCTTTAGTATATATTCCATTTCTATATTACAATATTTCTTTGTTTCTTTCATATTAATGAAAGTTTCATTTTGCTTGTATTGTGATTGGTAATCATGGTGTAATTCTACTCCAGTTGTACTTGCACAGTTTCCACACACTGCCATGCCTGCTAACCTCCCAGCTATTTGCTTCCAACTAAATTGCCAGCCATGGGTTCAGTCCATATTTCCCTTTATTCCCTTATCTGAAAACAAATGCACATGTACAAACATCCCTGTGTAGACTTTTCCGAAAAGACACTTCCTCCCACGTGGAATAATGCTGAAGCCAGCCAGCAAATGCCCAGGTGCAGGAATTCCTCCCTCGTGCAGATCTCTTTGCAACATTGAAGTTCATGCTTTATTTGTGTGGGAATTACTATGAGGGTGTCAAACTTATTCAAGTGTCTGTTTAGTTAATATAGGCCAGCATCCAAAGAATCTTCACTCTGCTTCTCTTTTTGAGGAGCACATAGAGATCTGACTCCAGATGTGACCAGAGCCACCACATAGTATTTCAGTATCTTACCACATGATCTATATTGATGTCAGTAGTTTAGTCCTAACAGTATTGGTTCAACTTTCTTATTAAAATAGTCATCAGTTAACTATCAGACTGTACAGAACGTGAAAAGTGATACATAGGTGCAAGATTTTAATGAAGTGGTGAAGTACTAAGCTGGCTCCTTACATGATTACTTAATGTATCCTACATTGTTTGGTATGTGATTTTGTTCATTGGACATATTATTTCTAATTTAACAGGTCATTACAGCTCTAGTGTAATTGTGGGAATAAAACCACATAAAATACAAGAATTTCAAAATAAATGTTACATCTCACATTTATGCAGCAACTTATTGCATTTAAAAATTACTACAATGCAAATTAACATAAACAAACACACACATCAGAGGGAGCTTGCACTGAGACAGCAGCTGGATTTGATGTGCAGAACTCCCTGTCCCGCACAGCCCTCACCATTGTTTGTTGACCATTTGTTGCTCCTTCCCATGTGCAAGTAGTGAAAAAGAGCAGCAAAGATCAGGCTTGGGCACCACAAGCTTTGGAAACAAATGCTTTCTGTTCACAGCACTGGCTGATACCCCAAATTCTACCAAAGAAAAGCCAGGCTTGAGACGCCAGCTAATAGCCTGGGCTGTGCTTCATATGCCCCTGCTGCTCCTGTCTTTCCAGCAGATGCAGCTATCACAGACAAAGCTATGGGACTGAACATACTCAGGGTATTTTCCTTCCTGGGATGCTCTAGCAGGTACCAGCAAAACGGAGCACTCTCGCTGAGGTGCGTACACAGCATCTTGGACAACAGATGGCCACAGTGTCATGTTGGTGACAAGACGGCAATCTTCATACAAGGGCATATGGCCACAACTACGGACTGCCTTACTGCCTTACTTTAAGACTATCTCCTATCACTGGCAAGATCCAGCTGGGAGGCCTATCAAGGTTGAGATGATGCACTTCAAATACAGAAAATCAAGCAAGACAAACAAGACTTTGAAAGAACCTGAAGAAAGGCAGCCAGATTAATCAGAAGTCAGACAAATATAAGTTGTGAGAAGAGACTGAATGAACTCATAGTCTTAAATATGAGATGGTAGGCGGAAAAGAGGCAGTAGCACCAAAACATCACTGCAGTGAATGTCTACATACACCTCTACATGGATTAGCAGAAGTAACAGGATCAAAATTCTGTTAAGAACAGGAGCAAATTGCCTAGAGATGTTGGAGAATCCCCATCATTAAAGCACAGGAAAAGCAGGGCGAATGGTACAGCTAGAGTTGATCGTGGATTGGAAAAGGGAGAAGCCAATCTCTCAAAGCCTCTGCTGGTCTATATATTCTGTCTTTAGGTAGTGACCTCCTACGCTGCACTTCCATCTCATGCTCTGTAGAGTTCCAGACATAGTTAAAACTATGAGAAGGACTGGACTGCAGTTTAACTCTGTGTTGATTTGCCTGTGATACAGTGAGGTTATACAAAAAAACTAGATTCTCAGACTATGTAATTCAATTTAAATTCACTACCTTGAAAATGGATTAATTCAATGAAATTGAGCTAAATTACACCAGATGGGAATCTCAGTCTGAATTTATGCCGCTGATCATATTTCATCCTCCTCTTTCAACTGACAAGGGACATCAGTCTTAGGTCAGAGCCTTATCTTAGGTCAAACCCTCAATTCTCATGCACTTAAGCTTCCGTCTTCAAACACTCTTGTTTGCCCTCATCAAAATTTTTAAAAGATCTCCATTTCTATGTTCTCCAGTACCAAAACATACACTTGTCAGTAATTTTGCCCATCCTATTGCTTTAATCTCTTAAATATTCAACCAGAATTGAGTATTTGCTTTCCTCTGACACTCCAACTGAGACTTAGTATAGAGCTTGCTTAAATAAATAAAAAAACCCCTTTGTTCTGTCATCTTTGAGAAATTCTGGATTTCCCCAGTTTACCATGAAAGGAAGCATGGCTGGTATGAAGAACCCAGATTTTTCCCAGTTCTGCAATGCCCATGACATTCAAAACTCTACCACTGCTAACCACAAGAAAAGGAACATCTAGAAAGCACTGAAACCACAGGGGCATAAATGAAAACTGTATGAGCTGCTGAATAGCAGTGTAAAAATCCAGCAAAGTTGTTTACGAGAATTTTATACAAGAGTCATTAGAAAGGGAAATATATTGGTACTTTGAAATTCCCACACTGTGTCAAAATGACATTCAAACTTTTAGATGTTTCTAGTAATGTTACACCTATCACAGAACACTCAAGGCTTGCCCAAGCCACTGTTTATTGAGTGAAATACAAGAACTTTCATACAAGTCATGAGAGTAGCTAAATCCTGCAAACACAAGTGCGGAGCAGCCCACAGAAGAGCCGTGCAAGCTGGTGAGCCAGGCCTAGCTTAGCAGTCTGGGGCAGTGCCAATGCTCACATCACATCTGGACTGATCCTGTGCAGAACACATGGCTCTGGTGCCTCTGTACTACCCACCACTACAGGGGATGATGCCAAAAAGTTAAACATTAGCTGACATAGGTATTAAACTTAATACCAGCCTGAAAACTAGGCTTGCCTGAATCACACCATCTGATGCTCAGAGTCAGGTTTGCTGGCATGGTCCTGGTCTCAATGGATTGGTCAGCAGAGATTGAACCCAGCTGTCTTCAAAATGTCAGGTGTGATATTCACATACAACATGAACTGCTGCAATATAAACAAGCCCTAACATTACACATCTCCTAAAAGCAGTGTTGGACCAGTTACATACTTGTTTTATCTGAGCAGATGTCAGCATCTGCTTTAAGTAGAGGGAACTGAAACATTTGTGTTCCTTCCCTGTCCCCAGCCCCCAACCTACTCAAAACTGAGGGATAACACTGAGTGTCAGATTTTTCAGTGGCATTTCATACCAAACCAGAAAGACAGATGTTTTGATGATCCCACCCCTGCTTTACAATCTGGGCAGTCAGTCTCTTTGCTAAACTGTTCACCCTCACTATTAAAATTGATTTGCAAAGCAGCACATTGCAGCCAAAGCAAGCACAGCAGTCATTACAGAGTAGGCTGCTCACACATGTTTCTGTACTTAGCCAAGCCAACTACTGATGAATGGGTCATTTTTTGTCAAGCAACTGTAAGGAACTGGTAAAGAAATAATTCGTGGCTCAGAACAGCCATGCTGACAGGTAGGCTTTGTCCTGGTCCTTTTGCTTTCCAGCAGCAGTCTGCTCAGTCAGCTGGTCCTCAACAGAAAAGCATGAACATTAGCTGGTCAGTTGCAAGGTCTTATCTTAAGAAACTATGAAAATGTTTAGAAAGTAAATGCACAGACACTGAAGCAGTGGGAGTGCTAGTTAAACCATGCTGAACAACTCTAAGATAAGTAAAGAGCAACAGTTGAACAAAGGAGCTCAAGTCAGAGTCAGAAATTCTACCTATGCTACGTAATGTGGTCATTCTCAAAATCTTGCCAACCACTTCTTAAAAGTCAGGATGCTTCTGAATATTACAGCTCCCCTGTCAGTCATCTTACTGTCTTGTGCTCCCTTAGTTTTGGAATTTTGATCTCATCATCTTAATATGCCCAACTTCACTTTTTTACTTGAAGACAATCTTGCACTCAGGGATCCTACTTTTTCTGGGTTTAAGACAAAGCAAAACAGAATACTAAAAAAACCAAGCAAAACCAGAAAAAAACCCCAACCCAACACAGAAATCAGCAACACCATCAAAAAATATCAAAAATCCGATCTACTTTTCTTTGTGAGAGCTCTGAAAGGTCTTGGATTAGGAGGCTGCATTATAATAATCACAAAAATCCTGAGTCTTGGTACTAGTTATCACTTTGAGAACTGCAGCAGACTGCAATAAAAATCATACCACAAAATTATCACACCAGAACAGCTTCAAGAAGCCTCAGCTAGGTCCAGGCTGCATTTTACTGAATAACAAATCAAGGGAGAATCCTTGCCAATAGACGGGAGTGGCCATATCAGTAGAAAATTGTATCTGATACATTACAAATCTGGCATCAAATTCTCATCTCCATTCATAGTTACAACAGCCAAAAGAAATAATGACACCCAAGAGAGAAATTCTGTCAGGAACTGCATGGAGGTTATATAGCAGCCTATAGTGAGTTTTCTTGCACGCCTTGGAGCAATGCCCCAGCAAGGATAAGGAATGAGGAGAGGTGCTCAGCATTCCCCCTGGACCTACAAGAATTTAGAGGCTGCACTGGAACAGTCTCAGATTTGAAACTGGAAATATTTTAGCCCTAGAAATTTTACTTTGGTGTCTTAAGTGAACAGGAATCTGTGTTGCTGCAAGTGTTCTGCTGAAAGTTGTAAACAGAGAGTTTATGTAGACTTAAAACCTAGACAAATCATGATCAATGTCCACAGAGAGATCCAAGAGGTAATTAATACCAAAACAAATGTGGAGTTCTATTCCTCAAACCTGAAAAACACAGTCTCATCTCTGAAGAAACACTTTTCAAACACTGGCAAACTGATCTCCTGTCCCCAAAGATGAAGGGAAGTCCAGTCCATTCTTACAGAAGTCACCCTCAAAGGAATCTAAACCAGCCTGAGTTAGCAGGTAACTGTGAGAAGCATTGCCCTAAGTGTTTGGAGTTGGTCGTAATTAGAAGCCAAAGAGGAACTTCTTATAAATAGACACACCTAACTCAAATAAGCATTGCCATCATCTCCCTTCACAGTTAATCAGTCACCTGTAAACACAAAATGTCAGACTTGATTTCTCTCTGATGGCTTACTAAAACTTGAGCCTCAAAACAGCCTGATGACCACAGGTGTGAAAGTTGCAGGATCAGGACACTAAACCTCATTTCTAGGTCCAGGAGGCTTGTAACCTCCCTGAGGACACACAGCCCTGAGAACATCTATAACCTTAACAGCCACATTTCATTAGAATGCAATTAAAAGAATTGTTTGCCCGAAGTCCCGTTTCCCAAAAAGTGAAAAACCTTATAATCAGTTCTGCTGCCGAAGTAAAAATGTAGTTACATGGCTTTTTCTAGAACTTTAACTGCCCAGAACTAAATCAAAGCACACAAACTCTCTACACATTCCTTTGGATACACATTTGCTTGTGGAAAAATGGGCTGGATGTACTGGCACGTAAATACTTCCTCTGTCCTGCTCACGCTATATCAGTTCACTAAACAGATTTAATTTGCTGTTTCCCCCAAAGGTATTTACCTTTGGAATTTTGGTTTTAACAATAGGAGTCTCTTGTATATATACACATACAAAATGAAAGCTCTTTAATGATGCTATGTCAGAAAAATGCCCTTTCTACGAACAGTGCAGGAAAATGTCCTCGAGTATCTTAGATACAAAAGTCCAATAAATTGAATTTATGTCTCATTTAATCTACAATGGAACAGCTAGTACTTAAAGGGTACATATACTTCCCCTAGTCCCTTTCTTCCTGAGAAACTTTCAGATGCTGAAAATCAATTCCTTTTGTCTCCTTGTTATTCATCTGCTACACATTAAGGAGAAACTCTGGGCGTTCAGTGATCCCACAATGGTCTTTCATCTCCAGAGAAGCCTGGTATGAATTAAAAACTTACGCTCCCTCAAACTACAGATGCACACTGCAGCATGCCACTGACTTATGTGCTGGTGATTTCTGCCAGTGTTCTCAGCATGCTGCAGGTAGCTCATCTGCATCTCTCAACTTAAGTGACCCTTCTACGACACTGCTCATGCAGCCCATGCAAAGTGTTTAGACATGAGCATACACAAATGTACGTCCCCATGTAACAGGGACTGTCACCTACTCGTTTCCCCAACTCCCTGCTGTTTAGAAGTTATTTCAAAAAGTGGGTTTACTACAGTCAAGATGTTAGTATACAAACAATAAATACTTCATGAAGGTAATGCTCTTTCATTTCAGTGGTCTTGAGAAATGGAGATTATATACAAATAACTTCTAACTGACAAAATTTCCTTGTCATGTCCATTTTTAAGGGCAGTTTTAACTTGGGACTCTTTTTTTTTTAACAAGCATAAAATTTAATTGCTATCTAGACTGATGCAGCACTGGTCAAACACACACTGCTCTTTCACTCCCAGCTTCCACATAGTCATGGTGTCAGATATCCTGTATCATAACAATTCAAGGTTTCCACTCTCAGGTCTGAAAGTACATCAAGGCTTAACATACCTATTCCTGTTTTACTCTTTGATCTCTCAGTCTATTTTCTTTTCTACCAAATGCTCTTTGCCCACTCCTCAACTCTGAAATATTCCCTGCAGCCAAAGCAATACATTCAAAATAAGGAAACACTTGCAAATTTACATTCACATTCTGTCCTGCAGGAACCATCATCTTTTGCTAATCACTTCTACATCCAACACTTTTCCCAGATATGTTTTTAGCCACCTTGCTCTACAATCTATTTAATGAATAATTTCTTTGTTTCAATTGGATTTCAGTGTCAAATGTTTTCCACCGAGCATCTTTTTATCTATTCAGTATGGTAGTTTGAAGAGCTTTAAAATGAAGCTACTGAAAAGTCAAGTTAGAACATAATATTTAACCCTGAGCAGCAGTTAAAAGGCGAGAAAAGAGCTCAAGTTCACTAGCTATTTTGGGCTCAGATTACAACATAGCCAAGAGAATTTGGAACTTGGTGCATGCCTGAAATACACACCCAGAACAGCTGTGCAAAGAGTTAATAGCAGGCTCTGATGCCCGTGTCACACAGATTAAAGCCAGCTCAGACACACCTCTGGTTTGCAGGCACAAGCGACTCCTGCCCAGCAAGGCCCTTACCTCACTTGAATCCTCCTGCTGGTTGATGACAGCCAGGGCGTCCTCTGCCGCCTGGCGCTTGGCTTCGGCAACAGTGCGCTCCATCTTGGCCCTCTCCGAAGTGATCATGTCGTGAGCCTTCCGCTCGGCCTCCGACACCGCCTTCTGCAGCTCGGCCATCGCCTGGCGCTTCACTTCATTGACAGCTTCCTCTGCAAAGCAGGGAGAAACCCGCGTCAGCACAGCACATCTGGACATGCCTTCCTGGGAAATGCATCGCTGTCGTTATCATTACGTTGAGATTGCTTTCAATTATAATGACAATCTTCCATTCTGAGTAGGATACAGAGGAACCTGGTTCCTCAAGAATCCTCAAGAAGCACTGAGGTGCTTCTCTTCTTCCCCATCATCGAAGTCTCTACCACTAGCAGAGATCCTTGCCACTAGTAGAGATTCATTACCACTAGTAATGATTCTTGCTATTTTGATTCTCAGGCAGTACTTCTTTTAGTACAATCATTTCAGATCTCTGGTCCGTTTTATTTGCAATCTTTTTGAACACTGAAAAATTAGTTTTGCAGCACAGCAGATATATGCATATACTTGACAATAATTATTATTTAAGACGTATTACAGACTTTTTTAAAAATGTATTTTTAAGCTCAGGGAAATTAGGACAGGATTTATGGTTTTTAACAATTTTTTCTCCCCATATGTTAAAAAAATAAATATACAATATTAAAAAAAACCCAAGAGTTTACTTAAAAATTTTAAATCAATGTTCTAGTATCTTTTCTTTAACATATCATTTTATGAAAAAAAATTGTTTATTAACATTCATTTGACCTCTTGATCTGTCCTTCAAATCCGTGTTTATACTTGAAAACTTGACTTCCTGGCTCTTCTGAGCTATTGAGCACACCCTGCCCAGCAAGATTTTAGATGAGAATTAACACTGAGCAGGGGCAACCTGCTTCATTAAAGTCAAACCTTCATGCTTCTTGTAAAACAACTATGATAGTATGAGTCCTTTCTTTGGTACATACTAGTGTCATATCTTTTATTCCAGAAAACATGGATTGTCTCAAATTAGTTATTTGGCTTTTGACGCAGGAAGAGTGCAAAGATTTTACTAATGAACAGTCTTTTAATTGACAACTAAAACAAGTAATTTCTTTTTTTTTTTTAATTAACTGCTCTAATTAACAAGGAAACCATCCTCCCCCTGAATTAGTTTATCTAATTTTCATCTTTATTCAAAGCAAAATGACAATGATTAATTGAAAATTTAATAAGCAGTAATTATTAACTTGGCAAACCTAGTACCAATTAACACTCTATTAAAACTAATTATGACATGTTTCATTCAAGTGTTTGTACTTAATTGTTTCATGCACTTAAAACCCACCTTAATTAAATGTTCTGTTTAATTAAAGCTACAGATTTCTATTAAAAATGTTTTACTGTAGATTAAAATCTAAGTATTAGAAACGGTGTTATGTGTTTGAGTTTTGGTCCATGTATTTAGCCCATGTACTTGTGTGCACGAACATGCAGACATAACACTAATGTACAGACACTCAGTCACTCTCCTGAGTTACATGTGATAGCTCTGTACGTATTATTTTTAAAATAATGTCTACATGGAGTCTCCATTTTCAGTTATTAAGGAAATTACAATAAAGTCTTAATTTTAAGCCTTGTACTGACTAATACTGAACTAAAATGAAAGAAGAGCTCTCTTGAGGAGTATGTGTGCATGTTACATGTGTGCATATCTGCAAGAGATGTTTCAACTGAAGTTTTCAAGGGAGTGGGGAGGGATTTACAGATAAAACTTATGCCTTTATTTTTATGAGGCTGAAAATATGCCCTTATATTACCCTACCATAAATGTTGTTTAGGGAAAGCCTCAGGAGAGGAAAAAATCATACCCTTCAACCATACAGCCAAGGCTTAATTTCCTTTGAATATTCAAGGTGAATTAAAATTCTATCTAAGTGGCAATACAGGACAATAATTTTTGCTTACGATCAAAGCTACAGCTAGTCTAATTGTATATGCAAATCAGGCAATTTATATTTAAATTATACATTCCTATTCTAGTCCCACAGGCACACGGAGATCAGCAAAGGGAATTGGTAGGACATTTGCAAGGTGCTTGAATATTTATTACCAACTGTAACCATTCACTGATCATGAGAAAAGAAATATACACAGGCAAACATACAGATGCAATTTTATTACCATTTTCAGAAAAATGAGGCAACTTAAATACAGGCGTTTCGTGTCTATGAACTGCAGTTACTGACAAAGTGGATTTCTTTAAGAAAATCTGTGTTCTTGCTGATATTTGCTACTAATAGAAATGATCTTTGAATGACATGATGCACTTTTGTTGCATTATATAAATTCAGTTTTACAGTGCAGTGGTTAGAAATGCCAGTTTCTTATAATAAACAGAAGCAAAATGCTCCAACATTTTTACATGGACTTCTAATTGCAGTTTTTCATCACAGATAATCTACTTCCTTTCAGTCCAAATAGAGAAATTGAAAATTATATTATATCTTCTATATTGTATAAGATTTTTGCAACAGTTCTTGCATGATCTTCATGCTCTTGTATGAAGATGCCTGAAAGTGCTTATGAGGCCATACGCCTGACTGATACTTTTTGACTGGCTTAAACTATGGATTGGAATTTATTATTTCCATTAACTTTGATGACAGAATTTGTATTGTGCTATAGTAAGTGTGAAAATAAATAAGTTAAAATATGTCAGGTCACAATGCACCATCATTATTTCAATATATTACAAACTCATGAACATGTAAATAACCAGAAAAAAATTTGTATCATTGATCTTCTTCACAGCTTCTCAAACTAAATACTACTGATATTTTATAGACATAAAATGCAAGCTTCATAGTTTAAGATATGTTTGCAAAGGCAAAGGAGATTTTTATTTGCCTTTACAATGCTGAGCTATGAAGACCAAGAATGATACCAGCACCCTTCCTTTCCCTGTGTGTCCAGAGAAAGGAAGAGTGATTAGATTCCAGTAACAGCAGAAATCTGCAAGTTTTTAAAACCAAGTATCTAGGATGCATGTACCTGCATCCTCTGCCTTCCCAGCATTGCTAAGCATTCTTGGCACAAATTCACTGTCATTTTAGGAATGCAACTGAAATCTTCCTTCCCTTTGAGCAGCATTAACACATGAGAGAAGCTCCAGGAAGCAAACAGCTTGTGTGCAAATAGGAATTACTCAGCATGGTCTGAAGTCCTTGGAGCAGACTTAAAAGAGGTGCTTATCTTTCACCCAAAATGATGATTCCCCAGCCAGCTCCTGGTCACCTCCCCCACATCATCAGCACATTTTGTCCACATGATGAGAAAAGAGAGGTGGTGGGCAGATGTGCAGTCCTGTGCCACCACAACATTTTGGATCATCTCAGTTTCAGGCTAACCCTGGCAAGGGTGGCCATTGGCAGTTGGTGACAAAGAGTTATCAAAGCATTATCTCCTAAAATGCATCATCTGTCTCAGGACTACTCTGTGCAATGTGCAGGAGCCTTATTGCCTTTGTAGAAACAAAGGATGGTCATTTCATTCCTCTTCTGTAACTCCAGAGCTTTTAGCTGGACTGCCATGGGCATTGGGCATATGTGACAGGGATGGCTGGAAGACAGTTCCTACATGACACAGAAGAAGCTATTGCAGCAGCCCACAATGGGCCTATGACCCTCTCTGTATTTAGTAAAGTGAAGTTTGTACTCCCAGAGAGCAAGTCATTCAACCTGTGATCTTACTGATCCTCAATACCTGCCTCCCTCCTTCTTGACTACTGAGGAACATCAAGAACTTGTCTTGGATTCTTCATCCCCATGTCCATAATTCAATGAAGTGAATCAGGGCACTGACGACCACTTTCTACTGGTGAATGAAACTGAAGTGGGCTTACATGGCTTTACCTTATGAGGTACTGCATAATATGTCCTTGCTCTAGCAGCCACAAAAGCACTCGGTATATTTTAAAGAATTACACTGGAGTCTACCAATCTCCAAAAGTTTAAAGTGAATCCCTTCTCCACATGCTTTTGAGCATGTTTTTATGCCACATTCATGTAATGGATTCAGGATTCCAAACAGAATTTCATACATGATTCAGCTCTCTGCACATTGGTCTTTACAGACATTTGATACACAAAGAGATCCACACTGCACCAAAAGAAATAGCTTGTGAGGGATTTGTAGTCTTCTAGACTGGGAGTTGCTGCCCAACCAGGAAACTGTGGAGCATCTCAAATGGCATCAGAGGCCTATTCTCACAGAACTGAATTGCATCTTTACTGCCTTCATCATGAAACTGTGGGTACCTCCAGTTTGAGACCAGCCTCCTAAAAATGCAGGACCATGATTTATGAAAGTAGTATGCTTTCTGATGTTTCACTAGACTTAGTAACAGATACAGGTATGCATCCTGCAGAGTCATACTTCTTTTAGTCTCCAATTCACAGGCACAATCACTTGATTTAAACCCACAACAGCCTGAAAATAAGAGACTGGAAATGGGACCAAAGGAAACACTTTGTTTCAAAGGGACTGCTGACATAGATGTTCACAAGATGACATCACAGGTCCTGTATACTACCATTTTTGAATACATGCAGAGTGAATGCACATCCAACTTCATAATTCAAGCCAAAAGCTTCAACTAACGTGTGTTAATTATGAAGAAACTTTTTTCTTTTATTGTATTGAATCCATGAGTCATAAATAACCTGATGGCAAATGACATCAAACCCTAGATTTTGCAAGAGGACTGAAGTTTTTGAAATTCAACAGAATAATGCTCCTCTTAGTGAGACTTCCTGGGATTGCATTTTTTTTTGTATTTTTCATTTTACATGTTAACATAAATATGGCAATATGAAAACATTCTTGGCACTGAGCTACAAATGCTATGCTTTCCTTGGACAAAACCAAGAACATATACAATGTTTTACTATTTTTCACAGAAAATGCAATAGTTCTAAAAACATTAACATATTGACAAACGTAGACTTTACACGATAAACCCATGTTACACACAAAACACAGCTTCTTGTCTGATGCAACAAGATAACAGCATAACATTTTTACCTGTATGCTGTGTATCTAGTTTAAAATACACTGGAAAGCAGCAAGCATTTACAGGAGATTTGATCAGAAAGCATCAACACTGCTGCATATTTGCCATTTAATCATTAACTGCTGCTCAGACAGCTGCTGCAGACTTCATGCTTATACAGGTGTTCACAAGCAGGGAGGGGGGGGGTGGGGTTTGCGTGTATAAATAGCTCCTTAACTATCTCAAAGGAGTTCAAGAGCTGCCTCCTGGCCCCTCTGAAAACAAGGAAGCTCTGATGTCAGTGTCAGAAGAGCAAAGGTTTAGCTCCAGCATCAGAGTGGGATTCTCGCCAGGAAACTCCTGTGCTCAGGCAGAGTTTCAGTGTTAAGAAAACTTTGCACAAGCACAACGTCTGCCCAGGGTGCTTTCCAGGCACAGGCAGATGCTGTCAATGCCCTGCAAACAGCCAGAGCAGCTGCAGAGATGTGAACTTGCTGACTTCATTGCACACTCTGCAGGTTTATGAGCACAGGCTTCACTGGGGGCTGACAGGCACAAAATCTTTTTTAAATTAAGAATGGTTACTTTGCATAGTTGAAGTCTTTTTTTTTTAACAGGTGTACTTCGGTTTTTTCCTTCCTTTGGGAATTCTTACTTTAACTAGGTAAGAACCCTGAAGCTTAAAAAAAAAAAACCCACACTAACCTCTTTTTTTTAAATTGCTAACAGACAAACTTTTAACATATCAAGTTTCAGCCTGAAACCATTAGAAGCCCCGAAAATAGGGGTCCATATTGGAAGTACTGGTATTCCCCTAATTATAGCAGCAGATGCTTCTATTATAAAATTATTTAATGTCCCGATCAGTTCCAGTTTAAGATTATTAAACACAATTTCTTCTTGTTACTAGTAAGCCCTTCCCCCGCCTCCCAATTCCTCACATCAGTGCATTAACAACTGCACACAGCTGCCAGACGACTAAGCTGGTGTTTTTAAACAGCTCTTACCAGCTTTCTTCCAGATCTCCTCTGGCACGTATCCAGACGCAGGCCTGTGAAGGAATTCCCGATGAGATTCTGCAGGAGGAGGGGGTGAACAGGAAAAAAGAAAGAGCATCATAAGCAATGCTGGCTTGTTGAGAACAAGGCTTAGAGAAAAATACCTTTTCTCTTTAATTATAGCTCAGACAAAGAAATCAAGTGAAGCTTTTCTCTCCTCAAAACAAAACGGATGCCATGGCCATAGCTCATGAATGTCACATAGACCAGATCAATGCTTGTGACTTGAATGTCTCATCTTAAGCCAAGTTAAGATATGAATTTTATTTTTCTTTTACAGTGTTTTGAGACAACTCTATATGACAGTATCCATACTTTTAAGGGAGGCTTTGCGAGACAAACTGAGGGAGTGACGTGCTTTGTCCTTTCTCATTGTATTTATGAAATGGAAAAAGAAAGGGCAACACTGCAGGTCTGGCACTTCTGCTCTGTGCACAATAATGAGTACTGATGAGTGCAGATAGAAGTCAAGATGTCTTTCCAGTGATCAAATAAGTAGTCCAAAGAAAAGCAAAGGGGTGTTTCTCTAAGTTCAGAGCTATACTTTCCTATATCTGAGCCCATGTTGGCAACTGTAGCTGCAAGAGTTTGAAAAACAGAACCTTTAACTTTAGGATAAGGCCCCAAATACATGATGCCAAACAACCTCACTGGAGCTGAAGCTCGTAATTCACCCACATATTTCAATCACATTTTGACAGCTCTTTCCCCTTCTCTTTTTTTAAAAAAAAAGGTTTAACCTTTAGACCTGGGCCTAAGAGTTTTGAAATCGGCAAGATCCCTTCCACAGGAACTTCAAAGAACTAAGATCAGATGATAAAAAGAAAATTCACTTTGGCCTGAAATTTAGCATACAGATCCTCAGCAGATGAAATTGAAATTGCTCCTTTCAAGTACAATTTAAAAACTGATAAACTATTATTCAAAGTAATAGAGGACAAAATAAAAAAAAAAAAAAAAAAACAACCAAACACATAAAACTGAGTTCACTGTCATGATTGCTATTACCAGTGTATAAGAATTCAATTGCCTAAAGAAAATACCTTGATTCGTTAAATTACAGACAGGTTTGAATGTTTTTGGAGATGCTGCTAGAAATAAAATTCCTTTTTGATGTCTGAGCTTGAAATATAACAATATATAAGAGCATACCTGCAATTCTTTGAATACTAATTTTGAATAAATGTACTCATTTTTGTATCTTATGAGCTTTTATTCACTAACTTTATTCAAAAAGCAGTATTTTTAAGAAAAAGTGAAACATCAGGTTTTGCAAATCATTTCTTACACCACTACATGTGGTACTGTTTACTTACAGTAGCCCACATAAACTTAAATGCTTTTAAAAGATGACAATATTGCAGGCAGCTAACAAAGGTGGAAGTGACAGGAGCTTTTTCAACAGAGAGTAGGGAATCCCTGTGCACTGTTTCACAGATGTAGTTTCTAGCATGAAATCCTGCAGACAGAGACTGGGAGTACATCTTCCCATCTGACAGGCAGCTGAGTGGATTTACCCAGCTCCTCTGTTTGTCACTGAAGTATGGGACAACAATTTAAAATAGATTATTGTCGCCAGACTTTCACACCTCTCAAGCATAAAATAATAAGACTGTATATGTGTGTGTGTGGGGGGGGGGGGAGGGGGGGGGGGGAAGGTAGATTTTGTAAAACAGCTATTTATATTGGTTTAATCAACTTGATAGAGGATTTCAGACCTGATACCAAAAATGGGAAAATTCTCAGTATGGCTTGGCTTGCATGATTCTGGAGATGACAAATAGCCTTGTGTACAGTTTTCACCCCTTAAAAGCTTTTAGACTTACAGGCACAGTGCCAGTTCTGTTAGGGGAACAGAGGCAACAGCAGAAAATATTGTTTGAAGGTTTAAGAAAAATAAAGGTGAAAAACTAAACCACTCTTGTTTGCTCTTCATGGAATACCTGCAGGAACGGACCCAACCAGGCGCCAAATGTTGCAAAACAAGAGGTTTGTTGCATTCATACCTTTACTTTGTATTGAGTTTTTCTGTCTGCTATTTAAGGTACCATCCAGTGCAAGGGGAGCATAACCTTGATTTAAATCTATGGCTCTTCATTTTGGGGGAAGAAAAAAACAAAAAGAAAAGAAAGAAAAAGGACAGAGAGATGTGGAACTGATTTTTTGGTACACATGACTTTCCAAAAATGGAATTCAATGACATAAATGACCAGATTGCCAGATAATTGTTAAAATTTCCAAAACATAAACATCAATCAAGCTCTTATTCCAACCACAAATTATTTACATGAGGAATGAGATCCTCTGCAAGAAGACTTAAATCAAAAGCTTATGAGACACTTTCCCATAGTTTGGAATGGTGCACAAAAAAGACAAGAAGCACTTATGAAAAAAATAAAAACCATATTTTTCAAGCCAGAAAAATTTTAGTAACATGGCTATTGTTTAGTCAGTGGTGATGGGTCCGTGAAAACAATCTTCTTTCTAAGCCTAAACTACAGGAAATGACATGGGGATATAAATCTTACACATTAGTGTTTTTAAGGTAAGGAGTCCTTCAGCTTAAGAATCACAAAAATTTCTCATTAAAACTGAAGCACAAAAGATGTTAATTTGGACATCTAGCAAACTCAAATCAAGATGAACACAACTGAGTGAAGTCCCTAAAATACTGAATGTAAAAGCAACTGCAAAAAGCCATGAGAACAACACATAATTTAAATAACTAACTGCAGCACCTAGAAGTCAAAGTAAATCCTGCCTGGAAGGAAATTGAATGAAATAAGACAAAATAAGAATAATCTGAAGTGACAAGGCAGATCATTCAGAAAAGGATACCGGAAAAGGCTTTACATGTCAGACATAATAGCAAAGGTTTGTTAATGGTGAAAATTCAACAATATCATTATGCAGAACAACAGTATGTATACTACTGAATTTACTTGAAATCCATGGCAAGGCATGAAAGCATGTGTTGGTAATTAGTCCAGTTCCTACTGAACCAAAGGACAAAGATGAGAAAGTTAAATAAAAAGCACATATATATGAGAAAAATCTGTACTTGTCTGTAAGTGCTTAAATGAGATTTAAAAAAAAAGAGACGTTTGATATCAAAAATGGTATTGGAATTTTCTATTGTAATGTGAAATAAACTTGTGAAATAGTAAAAAAGTTGTTGGAGTGGGAGAATACACTTGAAGAAAACAAAAAAAAATTGCATTGGTTTCAGATCTCACATTCAAATGAAAATTTTTGGTGGCTTTAAGATAAAGAGAAAAGGTGCTGAAAGAGAGCGACATGCAGGGATGTGGAGAGTTGTAAGAACAGCCATAAATATGGATCTGCGAAGTGAAACTGAGATGAAAGGCTAGGATCAAATAAATTATGTGAACTCTTATGTGATCATAAGGCTCAAACCCAAGAAAACAGAATAGAAAAATTTAGAAGGAAAACAAATGTTCAATAATCTCAAAAAGCCTAATTCACATTTGGAAAGAAGGACAGAAGGTAAGTTGGCAAAACAAAATAATTGAGGTTTTTATCATTGGACACTGACATACTAGAAAACAAAGTATTAAGAAATGGAGATAAACAGCTGATGTTTTGATGATCTTTTAGAATTTACTGCATTCATGAAAATTTGGGTAGTGATAATAATACCCTACATGCTGTACTGAATATTGAGGCTCAAAAATAATAAAAACCATATATAAGCAGCCCTGAATTAAATAAATTAAATATATATGCCTTTTTATGTATTTATGTGGTTTCCATATTTCATATGCAAGTTCTGCTTCATTCTATCCTATAATAAATGTAACACCATTAGTGGGACACAGAAAACAAACAAAAAAAATCTCAGAGCAACAAATAAAAAATATTCACTGCCTTGTTCATAAGAGTCAAGTTCAAAAGTGTGCCAGTTCCACATAATGAAATATAGAGATAGAGATCTGAAGGTGGGCATTACTGAATGAGACTACCTTGCAAACCTAGTTGAGGGCAATTGCTCCCAGTATTTTTAAGTACATCTTTGCCCTTCTTTGCCCTCTAATACATTTTTGTGGCTATTGCAACACTCCTTGAAATTGTGTTAAAAATATAGTTGTTGTGTTCTCATTGTAAAAGAAAAAGTAAAGAAAAGCCACATAGGTACTGTATTACTGAATCATCTTCAAGCAGAGGCCACGTCAGAACTGAGTACTGAGAACACACAGTGTTCCTGCAGTTGGAGCCCTACCTAACAGCATGCACTTCCACAAAGCCACAATCTAGCCCAAACCTCCTATGCAGAGAGTGGATTAAGAGCAATACTTAATGTCATCAGTGACCAGTATCACAGAGGCTTTGCATTCTGGAATTACAAGTTATAAATGTTACTGTGGTATTCACAGCATTACGGTTCGCTCATGTTGAGACTATCATGCATATCACAGCACTGCTGATTATCTGCAAATGGCAAAGGAGCAGGTTTATCACCACAGCATGAACAGACGTGTTGGCAGGAATGCTCTGGCTAACACTGAAAACATGCTGGTGAACAGCTTCAGAAAAAATAAAAAGGGTCTCAAAGGGTTAACATCTAAAAGTGTATTAAGAAATGGCTAACCTGTGTGTTTTTGACAAATTCCTACACTTCTGAGAATCCTGGTTTCCTGAGGCAAATCCTGCAGGTATTGCACTCTTCAGTTGAAGATTTCGAACTCTATTTTGTAAGATTTCCATTCAGATAAATTCAACAGACACAAAATATCAACACTGCTGCAGACCTTCTGATGTGTGCCTGCTCCACTTATCTAGAGCCACAGCTGCACTTAGTATGGTTATAGATCTTGTTTATAACCCACGATGCTGAAGAACCCTCATCTTTAATTTATCCCACTGTGTGTATTTCAGTATACAGTGTCTGATATGGGTAATTATTCACTATTAGGATGAAAGTTGCAGTCCTGCTGCAGTATATAGTACTGAAATTCTTCAGCAGAAATGGAGGACTCAGATGATGTATTATTCACTTCATAGACCATCACAGTTAATCAAGTGAATATATATAAAGTCTGAGTCATTTTTAGACTTTCATAAACATGTATTATTCAGACTGAAAAGACCCTCTTACCTTCAGCACATTCTTGGAGAATAATGGGAGCTGGCTAATGTGTGTATTGGATTACATTACATTAAAATGAATGATCAAGTATTTAATTTAATTTTTTAATTAAAAATATCAACAGAAAAATATTGACCAGATATTGCAAACTTCCAGGCTCAACATGATTTACACAGATGTCAAATAAAAGAAGCACAAAAATCTTTGACAGGAAAAAAGGTCTACTGGTTCAAAATGACAACCAGAATTTTCTTCAATTACTTTTCAACTCAAACTATCCATGCTGGATCTCAGCTCAGAGTTTTTCAGCAAGACCTATCTATGAAGACTGTGGCATAATGTTTGCAATGAGAAGTTATCACTTCAGTGATGATATTTGAATTGTAAAGAAAAAGAAACAAAGGCACAGATAATGTAGCCATATGGCCCCCTTTTTTTTTCTCTCTTGCTAGTGGAGATGACAGGATGGACTTAAAGGCTGGATTGCCTTGTTGAAAAAAAATCCCAAAAAAAAGGTACAAAGGGAAATCACTGACATTTAGAATCTCTGTAGAAAAAAACCCAATATTTACATGCTGTGGTACTTTAATTAAAATATTGCAGGAATTCTTCAATCCCTTTTTTCCCACTTCAAAACTAAAATAAAAAGCCCTAAAGCATCTCAAGGCTCACAGACACTGCTTTAGTTTCATTATATCTCTGAATGTTAGGAGTTTTCATTTTGTTAACTAGATTACTACCAGATTTGAGGAAATATAAGGATTAGCTTTCCATAGACTCCAAAGTATTTTCTCCCTGTCATGTCATACATAAAACCACTTCTTACCAATATTTGCAACTGGCATGGATACTACATCACTGAAGCAATCCAAGTTTCATGTTTATGAGTCTCAGAAATATTTTTTCAACCAAATAACCACAGTGGACATGTTAAAATTGAATGGACTCCAACCAGTTAATTTGTACCCACAGTACTGCAGAGCTGACTGATGTGTCCAATGCCAAAGACTGTGCTGTATGATTATCTTTTAAGCCAGAAGACTTTGCTCTTTCCAAGAATTCATCTTGACAAATACACAAACAAATGCTAATATAGGGATCTAACTGTAATGCTTGATCTTCATTTTATCTTATGTACCTGATCTTATGTTCAGGTGATGACTATTTTTCTTGAATTGTAATATTATCTATAAAGTTTTGATGAATGAAAGTTTTGATGAAAGTTTTTAAACTCAAGTTACCGTTCATTTTTTCTACCTACTAAGTATGCAAGCACCATGGCCTGTCTCTTTTTGCATCACAGCTTCACTAGAGAAGTAAGCCACTTCTTTAGATCTACTCACAAGTGTTCTTCCTGAAGCTGCAGATGTGACTGACATTTCATATGCCATATTTATGACTCTTTCTTTACATTACATTTAGCACTGTTCATACAAGCCATTACCTGAATACTTTCTGAGAAAGGATCCTCTAGGGACTAGACTTACTAGTGGACTATGCAAACATTTCTATAACATTTCTTATTGGAGCACATTTATAGAGCTATTGACTCAAGTAATTTGAAACACACACCCAAAAAAGATTTGTTTGTTATCAAGAGGCACTAAATATTACAGTAGTAGCTCTAGTTTTTTACAGTATTACAGTAGTAACTCTAGAAATTTACTAAGAGAATGATGGAGATGGGATTAGATTTGTTTCTCTGTTTTTCGATTTGCAATTAAATAAAATTTCGACTTAGTAAGTTATTCTTAAAGGCAAAAGGAAAACAGTTAAAATATAGTTACAAAATAACACACATTCTACTGACTCTATTCTGTAATTCTAGTAACAAACACAATTTATGATGATTTTGAGTAGATTACATTGGATACAGACAATTTATTTTTTATAAGACAATATTAGACAAGCAAGCATAGAATCCTCTTGTCTTCAAAAGAGCAAGAACAACAAAAAGATATCACTGAGATGCTTCTTTACCAGATCTGCCACGAAAGTGAGAACATGGGGTAGAAAAAGGCCAAAATACTAGTAACTTACAGAAAGCCCCCAAATTAAAAGCTTGTTTATAGAGCAGAGTCCTCTTAGAGTAGTTGTGTGAGGTACTGTGCGGGAGTGACTGTGAAAGTCTGCAAGGGGCAACTGTTTGATCTGGTCCTTGTAAGGCAGCTGCAGCCCACCCAGCTCCAGTTCTACTGCCTGAGCCAAGGCCTGCACAGCTCCATGGAACTACACACAAACAGTCCTCAGACACACCTGCACAAGCTGCAGCTATGGACACAGACCTAGGAGGATCATGTGTGCATGACTGTGAGCATTCCAGATCTTGTTCCTTTCTTAAACAGAAACCATGTACACCCAAGAAGTGCCTATTTCTTTACAACTCCATTTTCTTAGAAAGATGACTTCCAAGTTAAGTAATTTGATTTAAGAAGGTGAAAGCCCTCTTGTTTTAAATTGCAAACAATCCAGGAGCACCTACAGATTTTTTTAATCAGGAAAGAGAAGGAGTCAGAAGGGACAGAGTCAGTGCACATCTCACTGCTCTGCCACCCCTACATGACAGTCTGTCCTCCCACTCCACCCTCTTAGACTTTGCTGAATAAAAAGCAAATTACCAAGCATCACCCAAAAAACCTCAAGCCATTCCACCCAGAAACACCACTGTTTGGGCATAAGAGTTATAGTGAATTCAGCAGTCAGCAGAGAGGAATCATCACTACAACAGATGAATCAGAAGAACAAATGCAAATGTCATCTATCCCTTAGCTGAGCTGAAAGAGAATCAGTACACGATTTTCAATGAGGATACTGTACCTAACGAAACTGGATCTGGATTCACTGGACTCTGCTGTCTGGAATGACTACTGCTGCTGTTTCCGCCTTTTTTTAAATCCTCCGCATCACTGTACCGCCGTATCCAGTAATTCAGCTCCTCGCGGTCTGCTTCCTGACATCGCCGTAGGACAGTGAGAGATCGTCTGGTTTTTTCCACCATGTCCATTATACAGTTCAACAACTGTTCACAGCAGTGGATGAAGCACAGGAACAAAGAAGAACTTTTTATTCATAAAGTGATATAATAATAAAGAAAACATCAATGTACTGAGTACATGGGTTTTAATAATGAATGAGTCCCTCTCTGTTAACCTCAACTATAGCTGAACAATTCTAGACTTGTTTTAAGAATGACAATCTCTTCCTTTTTAACTGGTGATCCTAAACTATACAGATATGGACTTACAGGAAAAAGAGCAAAGACAAGGAGAAAACAACTGAACAGGCTGTAGTTCTGCCACTAGTATTACATGGCACCGCAGAGGACACAAGATGTGGTCCAGAAGTGATGCCTACAAATTTTACAAGAGCTAATAAATTCAGGAACAAATCCAAGCCCCAGATCCAGCGTTTATAGAGAAAGTCCATTCCTCTTTTGGCAGACTGTAATAATTAGGATAATGCAGGAGACACTTATCAGCAAGGCCTGGTATGAAGTATCTAATGGGGAACATCAAGCCTTCTGATTTAATAAGCAAAGCTTTCAAAACCTGTCCTGGAATTCAGATCAGTTTTAAAATAAAAATTTTAAATTCCTATCTTAGAAAGCTTTTGTTCAGACAATTATACATAAACGGATGTTAAGCCCTTACATGGTCAAGATGTTTCCACTCTTCTGCCCATTCTCTGTCTGTTAGCCTGTGATCAATCATTTCTTCTTGACGCGTGCCATGCAACCCTGCCAAAGAGGAGCAAATTATGTTTACAACGTTGGAAGTCCTCTATGGTGAAAAAAAAAAAAAAAAAACCAGAAGAAAAAAAAGCCTATAGACAAAAACATCATATATTATCTGTTCTAGCATCAGAAATGCCACCACACAAAAAAGGCTTCAAAAAAACCTTTGCTTTAAGTTCTCTTTAGTACTTTTCTTCGCAAAAGATGCTATTGTTTTGTTCAATTTAATATCTTCAATTCTGTAAGTTCTACAGGTTGAAAGATGACCTTTCAAAAATGGACATAGCTCTTTCTGACTATATACAATTATTATATACATAAATATAACATACTACAATATATAATTTTTCATTTGCCCTACTTGAAGTCAGCAAGGCAATTATTTGGTAACTCAGTGCATATAATACTAGCTGTACTTCAGAGAGTTGAAAAAATATTAGTATAAACTCAGTGTTATTTCACTAAATACAGTAATTACTACCATGTCAACAGAGCATCATTAAGGGTTCATCCCTCCACAGATGTTTAAACAACATGTGGTTAAAATGTAGCACATATATCAGAGCAGCTGACAACAAGATACAACCAAGCCAGTATTTATTATCAACACTTAAGGGGAACCAACACTTGTTCTTTGCTTAACCTCCTCTATACAGATGCTGAATATTTGTAAGTGTTCCTCTTTTACTGAAGATTTGTTTTAAACAAGGAAAAACAGTAAGTGCAGATGTGAAGCAAAATCCTAGAGCATCAGGCATCCCATTAAACCAAACCGTGCTGTGTGGGGTGTGGCTGGTACTTCTGGTGTTCACATCCTCCACACTCTGGACATGTCACACACAAAACACTTCTCTGAAAGATAACAACTTTCTTCTGCTCTAAGCTGAAATGCTGAAATCAAGCTATTTTGATGTTGCTATCATCACAAATCTGACATTAGAAGAAAAATGAAAGGCTCTACCTATCCTTGCCTACCATACACCTGAGTGTCCATGTCATCCATGCAGCTTTGAAAACACAGGTTCCTCCCATTTCTGACCCTCTTACTTAGAGACACAATTCAATCCACTTTTACAAATACAGCTCTGAAATAAGGCCATTAAAAGCAGCTGGATGGAAAAACAGCCATAAAGGCTATATCTGAACTACAGATAAAAATGTCCGGTTCACACAGAGTTACAAGGGAAACAGAAACCCATAAAAACAATGCAGAAAATCAACGTGCCTTACCCATAGGTCTGTTTCTGTCCCTGAGGTCCCTGTGATTGGGGTGTCTGTATGAGTCCCTGTAGTGGTGGGCAATGGCCATATCATCCAAACGATAATGCTGAGGTGGAGGTGGGGTGGGATGAGGCAGACCATTGGGCTGATAAGATAAGCCATTATTTGGACTGTACCGCTGGCCTGGGCTAATAGTGCAGGGCCGCTTGCTTGGATGCTCTGAGTGCAAAGGCTCTCTGTCAAAGCCATTTTCTTTGGTTCTGAAAAACAAAGCAAAGGAACTTTAATTCACTTAGTGAATAGAGCTTGGGAACATGCACCCCCACCTACACATGCAGCTTCAGGAACTAAAGTTTGTTCTTTCACTTTGCTCCAAATGTGTGGAGTTGCAGAACATCTCATAACACTGCTGATTCGAAACATACAAAGGACTCATTCACCTTGTCTAACCATCCCTGTAACTTGAGAACTACTATCAGGGTGAGCCTTCTGACAGAGCCACCTAATGAGGGGCTGGAGAGCAAGCAGCCTGAGCTGAGATCACACACTGATGGGGTGGATACACATGCAGTTACAGAGGTGAAACCATCAACTGATAAATGAAACTAGGGACCAAGAAATTCCTGTTTTCAGTAGTGCTATAGCTTATAGTGATTAGGAGAAATCTGCAGTTCAAGAAATGTTTTTTTTTAAAGAGGATACCAGAAAGTCTAGCAGTGCATGGCAGTGTGCTGAAGCTCAGCATACAATGAGCTCCCATCAAGATCAGTGTAACACAGAGCCTTCGGGGAAGAATTGACTCTAAATGATGAGAAATGCATCCTTCAGAGATTTTTGCACCATCTGGGCTATTCCAGTCAAAGGTGCTGTGACTATCATTAATTTTGCAGGAAGATGTGGTTAGACTCAAGTCCTCAGTAATGTTCAGGATTTCCCACTCCATTACTCTTAGACAGGGGGTTTTATGCTCAGGCAACTTGGAAGAGTGACTGAGGAGAAGGACAAGGGTTTTTTTTTATGTTCTTGTTACTCTTTAATTAAATTCATAATCAGCTATTTCCAAAGAACTCTCTACTTGACACCTCTGCCTGAGAACCTTGAACTCACCCTGAACTAATTCTCCATTAAAATTATATTTTAAACAACCCACAAACGAACAAACAAACAAAAACTAAAAAGATAAGAAAAATATAAGAAAAACAAACCAAAAAAACCCACAAACAAACAAAAAACCACCCTACAGTTACTTCGACAGGTTCACAATCCTTTTGGGGAAGTTTCATTTCACTGAAATGTTTGGGGTTTTTTTAACCACATGAATAAAGAAAACCTAAAAAATATTAGCTTTGATCAGAATGTTTCTTAGATATAAATATTGCAAACTGAGGTTTCATTCCTCCCTCCAAAAACCTTTATAACTGCTGTCATATTCCAGCTTTTTTATAAAAGAACTTTATCCTCTGGAAGAAAGGGATGGTATAATATATCATTCCTAGTAATAACACAATTTTTGACACTGACAGAAAGGCAAATTTGAGCAAATTTTCTAGTTTGCCTGTTCTTAAAAACAACTGTTCTACAACAAACCTTCCCCCAGAAACCAATCAACCACCCTCGAGGGACTGTCTGTGGGGAAACAGTGCATTAATTGTCACCCCTCAACAGGTTCCCATTTATCACCAATGAGAGGAAGGATGAAACCAAATCATTGCCAATATCCTCTGAGAGAGAGAATCAAACTAAGATCTTGTTACTAGCAGCAGGAAATTAAAAGGTGGGCTGCATTGTTTTCAGAAGGAGTGAAGCAATTTCTCAGAGACCTCACCAAAATTACTAATGCCAGAGAAGCTGCAGGTATATATATATTTCACTAAACTGTAATTTGGCAAAAATTTCACCAGCACAGCAGGACATCTATTCTCATTTTGGGCAGATATAAAAGACATACTTTGCTAAATTGGAGCATGCACCTTGTTCCAAAAGAAATGCAGCATGGCTGTGAAAACTCCTAACCAAGAAAACCTGAGGTCCATCATGTATTTTTTATTACTTTTGGCATGATGTACCTGCTTGCAATAACTCCCAATAGGTGGTGATGTTTCTGACAGCTCTTCAAGACAAGTTCGTATTTAGTGGCTGGTGTGTGTTTTCTTTGCATATATTTACTCAAACTCAGTGTGCCAATCTTCCAGTTGTCAAAATACTATGCAAGCAAAAGAAATGGACTTTTCTGTCTGTAAAAGGCAAACTAATAATTCACCCTAAGTCCTTTAGTACTACAGTTAGAATGTTCTCTAATTTAGATGGGTAAAAGTCAGAAACAGCAAACAATTAAATAACTCGTGGACTTGATCACTGAGATAAAACTGGGACAAGTGGGAATCCAGTTTTCCTTTTCTACACTACAGCTCGATGTTAAAATAATTTATTTTCATACAAATGTATATATTTGCACCTAATGTACGGGTATTTCTGTGTTTTTTAAGAATGCTTTGTACTTAATTATCTTAACTGGAATGCACTGGAAAACACACCAGCATATCTACTGAACTCCGACTAACATAGAAACTAACATGACTTTTGAAAACATATTTACTGAAATTCTGTTTTTGCTATTATGCTGGGTAACGGCTGTCATGTTTTTTCTGGGTGTAAAAATTTAACTCTACAATTTGTTGTTATATTTTCTGCACTGACCAAATAAACAGCTTACCAGAATACCAGAATGAGACTGTATATAAACTCATTTTATGTTTCTGACCACATAAAAATATAAAAAAAGGTAACAACTTAGAAAACCTCATCAGAAGAGGAATCGCTGCCAAATTTACTATAGCTGAATACACTGAAGAGAGTGATAAAAGTCAAGGTACTGAAGAATGCCATAATTCAGATGCTCTGAATTTGACCTACTAGTCTGCTTCTGATCTCAGTCCATCTCATTCTTTTAGGTCTCACTCCCTGGGGGCAATTCCCAGGTGCCAGCATTTTCCCAGGTGCCTGAGGAAGCACTCCTGTTTCCCAGTAACTGGCACACCCATGTGAATAGTAGTTCCAAATATAACACCATCACAATTTTAATCTGCTTTCATCTGATTTTGCAAAGTAACCAGAAGCTGTAGAGAGGAAATAACAGTGTATGTGTAGGAAACATAACTGACACTTTTTTCCTTACTCCTCTTGGAGTGGATTTTCCTTGATGTGCCTATAAATCAACACTGTTGTTTGGAAAATTGGCAATATGACAAAGATGGAGTCCTTCAGCTATAAACACAGAAGGGGTCATTTTACTTGAAGTCATGATTTACTTAGATTAAAGACAGAGGAATAGACACTTCTTTTTAGCCTGTACGCATTTAATAGAATTTATGTTGTTTTTAGGTTGTGATTTCAGTTTTAAATTATTGCAATTTATGGACAATTTCTTGGGTAGAAAATCTGACCATGCAAAACTGCCTTGGCTAGAAAATTAGGTTTCACCTGATCAAGAGTATTACATGAATTTCAAAGAATAAAGTCAGCTTACAAGAATGAGACAAAGCTGTTCACCTACTATTTGTGCAAGATGAGTTGATTTAAACTGACTTCCACCGATAAAGGTTTGATGAATCAAACAAATGATAATGCTTTGCTGGAATAAAGTAGCTGTTTATAATACTGTGTAACAAAAGAAAATTACTTTTCTGCCTTGCCAACAGTTCATATTACAAAAATTCTTTTAAAATTCCTCATAATTACACATGGCATTAAAGGAGCACAGATGTAAGAGCTGTGAGCATCCTTCACCTTACTGAGATACTCAGGAGCCTCTTCAAATAAGATTTACCTAGCAGTATTATTGAAGTTGATCTCTGTGCCCAAGTACCTTGGACATGTATTTCATGTCATTGGTTCCAAGTGTACCGCAACCACAGCAGCACTTTCTAAAGTCGCAACACAGTCATGGCCACTTTTGTTTTCTTCTCACTCAAAATAATGCTACTCTAACAGAATTTTTTGTTATCCCATATCCACTTTGTAGAGAACTGTCATAAATGTAGAGTCACTATATGACATGCTCACATGCCATCAGCCCTTTCCAGCAAGCTCAAAGGATGAGTAATTAGCACAAAGTTTTTTGTTGTTAATGTATTTTAAATCATGTGATTTATAATTAAGTATTCATTTACCAAAATAAAAACTCACTGTGGTCCAAGTTCCTTTGCTTTACTACAGTAGAATGTAAACTCCAAAACTTGTAAACAAAATACATTGAACACTTTGTTCATGACATGTCATGAACAAATTACCAAAATGTGTTGTCTCCTCAGGTGTCAGTTTTCCTCTCTTGCAGTGACTGATGGTTCCCAGTGTTATTACAGAAACAGATTGATCTTTTTAATGAGCTAGTTTAATAGACTCCAAAATCTCACCGTGGCTGCTCATCCATGTCAGACCATATGCACCAAGAAAACATTCAGTAAAACACAAAGCTTGGCTGTCAGATTGCTCTATAAAACCTCACATACAGTAGACTTGGATATGCAGATAAATAACAAGAATTGGGAAATGGATATGCAAAAAGGTTTCTGAAATTATAAGCAGAAAAAAATACTGTATGTGGATTTTCTTCAACAAAAAATCATGAGGCAGCTGTGGTTACATGTAACACTTGTTCCACTTTCTTTGCCTAATCCTCTACTGTACTCTTCCTCTAGTGGTATCAGTGGTATGCAGTTATCCATGCCCAAATGAAAAACATAAATGTGTATGCATATATGTAACGTATACATTATATACAATGCTTACCAGTGCATAACTATATATCTATACATCTATATCATATGCCTTGGGAAGTGAAAAAGATACCACAGTTTACTTCAGTGAGACACACATCTTCAATCAAAATTACTCCAGCTGTACTTAGTTCTCCTGGAAAGATGTGGCCTTTGGGCAATCTTTTTTCATTTACTAGCCATGGAGTCCCAGTAAAACCTTCCCTTAAAGTATGTCTGCTATCTTCTGCTGAATTTTTATTAGTATATTTGAAAATTACTTATATTTCTAAACAAAAGGTATATACATTTCCAGATGTTTCCTCATGCTCCTCTGTAAACAATTAAAATAATTAATAGTGTAACGACTATAAAGCCAGACAAGTATTTGGTTTCAATACTCACTCAGTCTAGGCATGTTCTGCCTCTGAGGACAGTTTTTTGTGGTTGATTTACTTACATTATCCAAATTAAAAGGTATGCAGACTCCAATTCAGTGAATTTAAGAATCTTTCCAAAAGCATCTTGTTCTTTTTACTAAATCTGTTGCACAAATGTTCTTGAGTGCACAAAACAACTCCACTGAACTTGGCTTAGCCAACACTATCACTTTTTTTTTCTGTATAGCTTTTATTATAGTCATAGGCAATGGAGAAGTAGATGTAATTAACCAGCGACAGGGTTGCTTGACACTGAACAAAACCAACTTATTTTTTAAGCTCAAGGTACCATTCCAATTAGAGCACTGGGCGGTCTCTTTTCACGTGAGCCTTTTTCATTACAGCAAACATAACAGAATTTTTTGTTACCCCAGCTGCAGGGTCAAAAAGGAAGGATGGGTTTTTCTGAAACACCACTTCCCCAGAACTGAGGAGCTGAATTTCAGGCTGCAACTGACAGAAGCTGCTGCACCTTGGAGTGTGCAGGCCAATGGGACACCCCATGCTACACCCTCCCTGGACCCTGGGAATTTAAACACAGGCTCTTACCCACAGTGGAAGTTAAACTGTCTAGCCCTCACCCCAAAAGCTGCATTACTACCTGTGGAGGAACTGAAGGCTCTCCAAGTTGTTCACAGCCTAAGAGAGACTTCAGTTGTGAAGGCAAAGGCACTTGACTTTGCATGCAGAGATCCAGGAATTTTAAGAGCACCTACATATTTTAACTAAAAGGAAATGCTGAGAAAAAAATTCATAAACCATACCCAAAATTCTCTAGGTCTGGGCCTCAGTTTTAACTAAAAGATGAAGGCTGACTTTAAAATCCAGTATTCTCCTGATCTGCTGGTCCCTTTATGTACTAATCTTATGTCCTTTTTGCTATAAAACCAGTACAGGGTCTTTCCATTACAAAGTTCTTGTCCTAGTCTCTACCTGCATCACCCATCTTCTCCTTCACAAGCAGGACTGAAGATAATACAGGTGAGACAGTACTTACTACGAAATAGCCAAAATTCAACACCGTCAAACAGGGTCTCAAAGAGAGGGAGCATTACTCCAAATGCAAAGGATGGAAAGCAAAGGAAAGACTTTCTTTTGCATTTTTCCTTTATGGCCTTAAGGGAAATATGAGTAATGCTCCTCTCTACTAACAGGAAAAAAAAATGAGTTAGGGCTGTCAGGAAAGCACATCCTTTTTCTTGTCTGTATTCTGTCAAGCAATACCTCACTGGCTTACGAGAAAATTTCATGTGTGTCTATCTCCTTGTAGGAAAAATGTTGTGTCTGCTGCTGACACTGGAATACAGTATGCTACATTTAAGTTATTCACAAGATATTAAGAGGCCTTTTTTTGCTACACTACTCTGCAAAGACTGAGAATATACAGAACTACCCCAAGGTGCTAAATTTCAGCTTTGGAAAAATTATTTCATTGCATATAGTAATCATGTTTCTGAGGTGCAAAAACATGCTTGTATTAACCCCAATAGCTTCTTCAGTTTGGTCTAGTTATCTGGAAAAACTGGCAGAAAGAAGGTACATATAAAAGGAGCTTTTCAGCTTATACCTTAATTTTCTTGCTGGTTCATTGTGATTTTTCTGAAACACAATCTCAGCCAAACTAATTTCAAATACTTTCACATCTTTTTTTATCTAACGGCTATGTGACTTTAAATTTTACTGTTCACTTCTGGCTATGAGAACTTTAAAGCTGTGAGCTTTCAGGCTTTGTTTTCTCTTTATTTTTGTGCCATTCAAGCCTGTTCCAACACAAAAATGTCACCTGTACAAAGTTACAAGGCTTCTTGACTTTGCAAATCATCTTTTTCATTTAAAAGATAACTAGGACACTTGCATACCGAAGGCATACAGGTAGTGGTATTTGGCTGAACGGCATAGTAAGTTTTCCACACTATAAAACCCATGGGAAACAAATCAATGAAAAATACAAGACCTGAGTTTCCCAAAGGTAAAATGTAAGTGCCAGTTGAATTTCTAACATTAGCATAGGAAGGCGGTTAAAAGTAAATAACCACTAGAGTAATTTCCTTGTAACACTAAACAAAGAACTTTATTCCAAAAAATAAAAAACTGTTCCATACCCCTAAAGCCACTGTACTTCACACACATACATTCACTTACCCCATTTCTGCATGGACTCTTCTCAGCTCAACAACAAAACAGATTGCAGTGAACATTTATCCTCTTTGAAAGAAATACCCTTATGCATATTCCCTGTATGGATATGGAAATATGGCACAACAGAAGGAGTCAAAGCCCTGAGTGTGCTCTGGGGTTTGCCTTGTACTTCCCAATATAAATGCCTAGCGACTCTCCTCACATTTAATGTTGAGTTCCACAAAACGTCAGATGCAAAGGACTTGCATATGGAGCTGGCATGATCTGCTTCTTGGCACTTCATGACAGAAGTGCTGTGCACAAAGTACTACAGTACTGGCTGACCATTACTTCTGTGTGGATATGACCACAGTTTGTCCTGAGGTGACTGAATCAGTGTGTGCATGTATTGTGTTTATATACTCAGGAATGTGTATGTAGCTCTCTCTCCATATACACATGTAAGTATGTATATGTAGACATGTATAAGCAGAGCCTGTTATGAAAGGGCATGGGGAATGATTTTAAGCTAATAACAGAGTAGATTCAGACTAGGAAGAAATTTTTAATATGGAACCTGCTGAAACACTGGTTTCCCAGAGAGGTAGTGGATGCACCATCTCTGGAAACATTGACAGTCAGGTTGGATCTGAGGGCAGGACAGGACCCACACCCAGGGAACACCATCCAAGTATCCCCCCCAGCACCCACCCTCTGCTGCCCCTGTGCTGGTGGGGCTCAGCACCTCCGGCCCACAGACCTCCTGAGCAGGGCAGGAAAGGCACGGTGCTGCTCACCTGTCTGGAGTTCGCCTCTTCCCGTTTTCGTTCACATCGAGAAGCAGCTCTGAGGAGTCAACAGGTGAGGTGGTGCTGGCATCCAGAAGCAGCTGTTCGTGCTGGGCGAGGTACTGGGCTGGGTTCTGCTTGGCTAGCCTTGCACAGTGCAGCAGCTCCCGCTGCAGCAGGGGCAGATTGGCCTGCAAGAGTGCAGCACGTATTAACAGGGCAGCTTGCAAGCAGTTTCAACAGAGATGAAGAGGAAAAATCAGAAATCAGAGGAAAGCCTGCTTTGAGTTGAAACTGTTGCCATCATTCCCAGCTAGGTTTGTGGTTAGCTGCCTGAAAGCAGGCAGCCTCCAAAAGTGGCTATAGCTGTACTAAATATGCATGGAAGGATAGGAGCTTACCAAAAATGTAACAGAAAACAGTAAATGCTGTGAGAAAACCAGGTCTGAGTGCCACATCTTTAAAGAGGGAAAAAACACTGTCTTGGCTGACTTCTACTTTCTAACTGTCTAAAACCTGATCTCCCATGGAGCAGCTGTTTTCAACAAGTGACAATCCTTTGTTTCCCATTCAGACTGCATTTAGTACTCAGAAACTGTCTGAAACCAGGGGATCTGCAACTCTATAAGCTGCCTCAGTCACCATCCTTTGAGGCCTTGAGGAGAACAGGATCAAGAATAGGATTGCCCTCAGCTTTCCCATTACACTTGCAGTTGCACATTAAGATAAAGATTACAACAAAATCTCACGTTCCAGAGCTTCAGTTAATCACCCGGAGGGCTACAATCCTCCTCCTAGCCAGATGTAGCTTGAAGGATTTCTAACTGTTCTTTCATGGCCCCAGTGGGACTTGGGTCATGGCCTGGAGATTACCAAGACTCAGACAAAGAGAACTGAAAATGCTTGTTGATCCCTGGGCAGCGCATTTTGCCCATCTACTGGGACCACACTTAGTCATACATTTTGCCAGAACAGGTGGAACCCTATGTCCTTTCCCTCTGCAGAGACAGTTATGCATTCTGGGAAACATCTTCCTTTCTCTGTAGCACATGCCAACATTGATACCAAGAAAGGCCATTCATTTTTACCTAATTATTTTTTGTACCATAAAGTGATGTGCCTTGGCCTCTCTTTTTCCATCAATATTGCATGATGATTTTTCACCTTAGAATTTTCAAATATTGGATTAAATTTCATAACCTTTTGTAACTAAAGATAAGACAAAGAATTTCAGTAGCTTCCTTTACTTTTGAAATAACTCTCACTTAAAAAAACCCCAAACCAACAAAACAAAAAAAAAAAAAAACAAAAAACAAACAAAAAAAAAAAAATTAAGCAGGAAAATACTTCTGAAGTCAAAAAAGTTCTAAAAGTAATGTACCTGGAACCAAAAAATAATAGATGAAAAGTTTTGAGCCCAGGATCTTGGTAATTTACTTTGTTAGCATTATAACAATGGCAACTGCTCCAGCACCTGTTGTTACCATAAAAGTAGAACCACTGTGTCACAAAAAATGCCAGAATAGTCAGTACATATGAAACTTTTAACAGTGGTGAAAAAACTAGAAATTGCTATCAGTTATTCATAGGATGGAAAGACAGTTGGATGTGGAATATGGAGGTCTTTTCAGACCTACACAGAACAGAAATATTTTGTGAAAGAACAAAATATCTATTTTCTTTTAGTTATCAGAGAGATAGACTGACTGACTGTGTTGTGAGTAGAGTTTTTCACTTGCTTTAATTTCACTGTTTCTTTAAAACGCTCACACAGAATACAAGTCAAGACACTCAACTACTTCAACTGCCTTGCATGGCAGAAAACAGTTGGAAAACTTAACATATATTTACAAATAAATATCTGGAAGAAATAAAAGAATCAGATCTAGTATTTGACTAGAGGTACATACTTAAAAGATGTATCATCACATCTCAGCAGGCCTGTGACGTAGAAATGTGAAGGCCCTACTTAAGAGGTGAGTAATGAAGTAAGAAGCAATGCATTTGTGTTCCTTATCCACTATCACAAACAAAAGAGGACCTTTTAATGCATAGATACTCCTAGAGACAACCAAATTTTGAACTGTTCAGCAAAAACTGTGATTTGTTTTACTTGTTTACCTTCTCCTAAAGAAGTGTTCATTTTGCCCTTTAACCATAAACACAAACATTTGCAGATAAATTTATCTAAAAAGATTGAACAGATTATCTTTGCACAGAACAAGCATGTACTGCTTTTAATACATTTATTAAGTGTGGATATATTCAGTTCCTTCATTTTTAGAAGTTAGTATAGAAAACTATGATTGACATGCCTTATAATTCGGGCTTGTAATAGCACAAAGTAATATTTGGACAAATACTTAACTTGAAGTCAAGAAAAGCAGTATTTAAAAATTTATAGTTCAGCTCAAGTATTTTCAACTTGCTCAAAACATTGTTCTAACCAATCTTTATCAAACCATATATTAATAAATAATTAGTTTGTTGGGAGAGGATTAATCAGGATACTTGACCTATAGGTAGGTCAAGTGTGCAGACTGCTTCTGGTCACCATGGTCCTGATACACAAGAACTAGTTTTTCGGAAGATAATGAGAACTAATTTTGAATACAGAATGAAACATCAATATTCTCCCTATTGTGAGCAGAGAGAGATGAGGCTCCTAAGGCAACTCAAGCATACTCACAGAGACTCTGAAATACCTCTGTGGCCTTGGACACAGAGGATTGTGCAGAGGTTCTGCTCTAATAGCAAAGGCAGATCTCTATACCTGCAGTAGCACATTGCTGCTGAAGCCTGTAGACATACTTCTGTATCTCTGCATGTGAGAGATACAAACCAGGTCTCAACCAGAGAAACTCTGACTGCAAACAAACATGATACTACTAGCTTACACCACCCTAAATTGTCACACTTCAGTGTCTGAAACATGCTCCACTTTTGGTTTGGATTGGACCTTATATCCTTCAAGATTTAGGCAGTATCTTAGCCTCCTCCGTCAGCAACAGAAATATTTCATCTTATAATTTAAATTGAAATGGCTTCATTAGAACATAGGATAGGATTAGGTTTTGATGTTTTTATAATTGCAAGTTTAAATAAATTATTACAGATATATTAAAAAATAAAGATTTAAATTAAGCCAAATTTGTTCAGAGAGCCTGGGTAACTCAAAATTATCAAATCATATTTATACTGATGCTTAAAACAAATATGCACAGCACATCTATTGAAAAACGGTGTTGGCAGTACTGGACATGTATACCATGTACCACTTAAATTTAATAGATTAAATGCTGCTTAATATTAATATAGAAAATATGCACAAAAAGGCCAGTGAAGGCTTCTGCAGTTGAATGATCTTATCTTCCTCTGAACCAGAATTGGTAGAAAGATAAGCAATTCAATGTCTATTTATTATCTGTAATAGATCAGCGCTCCCTGGCGTGAGGCACTGCACAAACACATGGTGAAGAGTAGCTCCTTTCCCAGAATTTTTATTACAGAAACACAAATATTGGCTTCTGTCTGCAACGTAGCGTTTGGTAGACCTAGCAATCTGTAGTGGATCTAGACCAGACAGGATATACAATGTGTGAAAGGTTTCAAGAAGGTTTGAGTG